>NW_024070209.1:60101540-60210900 GCF_014754425.2 Oryx dammah
AACCATCTCATTCTCTGTTGTCGCCTGCTCCTCCCGCCCTCAATTTTTCCCAGCATCAGGGTCTTTTCCAGTGAATCAGCTCTTTGCATCAGGTGGCCAAAGTATTGGAGCTTCAGCTTCAGCATCAGCATCAGTTCTTCCAATGAATATTCAGGGTTGATTTCCTTTAGGTTTGACTGGCTGGATCTCCTTGCTGTCCAAGGGACTTCCAAGAGTCTTCTCCAGCACCACAGTTTGAAAGCATCAATTCTTTGGTGCTCAGTCTTCTTTATGGTCCAACTCCCACATCTTAAAAATATTATCAAGGCCCTGCCTGGGTGTCACCCCTAGAGATTCTGACTGACTTGGTGTTGAGTGGGGCCAGGTGACATTACTACGCAGACATCAGCAATGAGAGCCGCATAACACCTGGCTGGCTACCTGGTGTCCCTGTTGGGGTTGAACCCCATCTGCCTTGTTTCTGGCACATGCTCTGCCTTGACATCTGTTGTGTTGGCCCAAGGAGACAGGACAAAGGAGAATACTGCTCCTGGTATGTCATTGGGTGGTGTATTTCTGGCAGGCCAGGATTTAAAAGCTTCAGGTGAAGAGTGAATTTTCTGCTGTCTCCTTCTTCTGTCTCCAGTCTATCTGGGATCTTAATGGCCCATGATGACACCATGTCCCGGCAGTCACTAGATACCCATTAGGGTTTCCCAGTGGGTGTGAGTTCCTGAGGCTAGGGGTCATTTCTGGGTGGTAGGGTTACATAGCAGCAGGCTGTCCGGAATCTTGGTCCTGCCATAGTTTTGAGCTCTTAATGTGGAGATTCACAACTTGGGCTTTCTCTTCTGCTTCTGGTTTGAGATGACATAAGACAAGTATATAGTCATTAGGAAAACTAGCAATTAGAAAGAGATCTAGTGTCTGAACTGTGGAAGAAGTTTCATGGGCAAGGGCATTGGGGAGACCAGTGCAGTCATGAAAGGCTCCACAGAGGAGGTAAGACTTGAGTTGGAAGAACTTAGCTAAAGGGGTCAATAGAGTACGAGATGACAAAATTATGAACAAAGATCAGCTATTAGGATCCATGTAGTGTAATGAGGGGCAAGGATGTTTGACTTTATTCCAATAAATTCCACCCTGGGATTCTCTGGGCAGAAATGAAAACAAAATTTTTTTTTATAGTTCTCAAAAAAGAGGTCCCCAGACCAGAATCATTAGCATCACCTGAGAACTTGTTAGACATGCACACTCTCAGACCCCAAACTACTGAATCAAAACAAACTCTGGGGATGAGGTCCAGTAATTTCTACCTTTCCAAGCCCTCCTGAAGCTCACTTGTTTGAAGGCCACTGTCCTACTCTGCATCCTTATCTGCTAGGTGGTCTCTGGTTATTATTGTCAGAGACAAGGGACATGTTTATTCCAGGATATGTCACAGCCCTTGCAGTGGTCTGTGGTTGGGTGATTACTGACCTTTTGTCCTGTCCAAGTGATATAGAGCCGAATAGTTGACAGACTCTTGTTTTAAAAGAAATACTGTAATTTTATTGGAGTATAGCTGATTAACAATGTTGTGCTAGTTTTAGGCGCACGGCAAAGTGATTTAGTTACACACACACACACACACGCACACACACACACGCACACACACACACACACACGTATGTTCATTCTTTTTTAGATTCTTTTCTCATAGCGGTTGTCACACAATATTGAGTAGAGTTCCCTGTGCTATACAGTAGGTCCTTGTTGATTATCTGTCTTATGTATAGGAGTGTGTGTGTGTGTGTGTTCATCCCAAGTTTCTGTTCTATCCCTCCTCCCATTTTTCCCCTTTAGTAGCCATAAGTTTCTTTTCAATATCTGCACGTCTACTTCTGTAAGTTCAGTTGTATCTTTTTTAAAACTTAGATTCCATATATGAGTGATATTTGTCTTTCTCTGACTTACTTCACTCAGTATGATAATCTCTAGATACATCCATGTTGCTATAAATAGCATTGTTGCTGCTGCTGCTGCTAAGCCACTTCAGTCGTGTCCAACTCTGTGCGACCCCATAGATGGATGGCAGCCCACCAGGCTCTGCCATCCCTGGGATTCTCCAGGCAAGAACACTGGAGTGGGTTGCCATTTCCTTCTCCAGTGCATGAAAGCATTACTTTATTCTTTTTCATGGCTAAGTAATATTCCATTGTATTTATGTACCACATCTTCTTTATCCATTCCTCTGTTGATGGACATTTAGAGTAACAGACTCTTATTCGTGTACTTGGGCAACATTTATTGAACAGCTGCCATTTCCTAGGTGCTACTCTATGCTAAGCCCTGGGAATGCAGAGGTGTACTAAATCAAGGTGTGTACTTCCATGAGGCTTGTGTTCTAGTTGAGGGACAATCCATCAATTAAGCATAAAAGTATTTAGTAGTTCTAGATTTGAGGAAAAAATAGAAGTGATGGGGAAGGGTCTTTTTCGGACTGTCATTAGAGAAGATTTATCTGAGGTCATATGCAAGCAGAAAGCTGGTTGAAATAAGGGAGAAAGCTGCATGAACTTGAGGGAGATTGCCCCAGGAACGGGGAGCAGAAGTGTCGAATCCCTGAGGTCCCTGAGGCAGCAACAGGATGTTCTCGGAAGAGAATGGAAGCCAGTGCCATGGGGAGAGAGGAGTGCTGGGAGGCAATGGCTGGATCAAGACAGGCCTTGCTCATCCTGTTCGGGTGACTTGCTTGGGAGTAAGGGCAGCCTGCTGGAGGGGGTTGGTTTGCATGTTGTGTGTCTCTCTGAACAAGAATCACTCTGAACAATGCAGCATTCCATAAGAGGAGAAGCAGGGAGGCAAGTTAGAAAGGTATTAGAATAATCCATGTGAGAGATCTGGTATAGAGGTAGAAGTAATAAGTAGTTTCATTCCAGGTTTTGAAGGAGGGAGCAAGAGGCCAAGTGGATGGATTCCTCTGGGGTGGAGAAGGCTCAACAATGGCTTCTGAGTTTAGGTGACTGGAGCCCCCCTTTTCTCTAGGCTAAAGGCCTCTGTCCTCCTGCAGTTCCACACCCACAGGAAGGATGGTAACAGCCCAGAAGGGTTCCTCTCAACTCCACATTGGCCATAAGAGGCTTCCTCATAAGCTTTTTTCCTTATAAATGTCATGATTTTCCCATAACTCAATTGTGTTCTCAAGGCTATAGCTAAGTTTCTCTGAGTGCCCCAATCCCATTCACTCCCAATAGAATAAAAACAGCTGTGAGAACATAGAAAATCATGCTATGGATTAAGCCTTGCCTAAAACCCTGTGAGGCACAAATGGAGTCTTTTTCTGGTTTGTTGTTTTGCTTTTCTTGCAAAGTCTTAAAGTTGTGTTTTTTTTTAATTTTTATTTTGTATTGGGGTATAGCTGAAGAACAAACAGCATTGCGATAGTTTTAGGTGAAGAGTGAAGGGCCTTAGCCATACCTACACATGCCTGGAAAACCCCATGGACAGAGGAGCCTGGTGGGCTGCAGTCCATGGGGTCGCTGAGGGTCGGACATGACTGAGCGACTTCACTTTCACTTTTCACTTTCATGCCTTGGAGAAGGAAATGGCAACCCACTCCAGTGTTCTTGCCTGGAGAATCCCAGGGGCGGCAGAGCCTGGTGGGCTGCCATCCGTCTGTGGGGTCGCACAGAGTCAGACACAACTGAAGCGGCTTAGCAGCAGCATACACACATCTGTTCTCTCCCAAACGCCCCTCCCATCCAGGCTGTCACACAACACTGAGCAGTGTTTCATGTGCTGTACAGCAGGTCCTTACTGGTTATCTGTTTCAAACGTAGCAGTGTATACATGTCCATCCCAAACGCCCTAACTGTCCCTTCCCCCGTCCTTCCCCCAGGGGAAGCCTAACTCCCTTCTCTAGTCTGCGAGTTTCTTTCTCTTTTGTAAATTTAAGTTCATTGTGTGTGTGTGTGTGTGTGTGTGACTGTGTCTGTGTGTCTGTGTGTCTATGTCTGTGTGTGTGTGTCTGTGTGTGTGTGTCTGTGTGTGTGTGTCTGTGTGTGTGTCTGTGTGTGTCTGTGTGTGTGTATAAGAATTCTCCACACCAGCTGAGTGCCTACATGTCTGCTCTAACTTTAGAGGCCACAACTCCAAGTTGTTCTTTGTGCCTTTGATTTACAGCCTGTACACCAGAGGTTCCTATGACCCCTACTCAGGTTTGATTAATTTGCTGGAGTGGCTTATAGAGCTCAGAAAAAGGCTACTGATTAGATTACTGGTTGCTGTAATCTAATTGCAGTAAGCTGGTTACTGTAACTAAGGACAGCCGCATGGGAGAGACGCATAGGGCAAGGTATGGGCAAGGGGCACAGAGCTTCCGGCTCTGAGGGTGCCACTCTCCCAGCACCTCCGTGCGTTCTTTCCCTGGAAGTTCTCTGCATCCCACCCTTCTGGATGTTCTTGGAGGCTTCACTACATAGCATGAATGATTAAGTCACTGGTAACTAAATTTCTAGCCCCTCTTTCTTGCCCAGAGCTCCTGTGGTGGGACTGAAATTTCCATTCCTCTAATCACCTGGTTGGTTTTCCCTAGAAACCAGCCCCCATCCTTAGGTGCTTTCTAAATGTTATTAACATAAAAGACACATGTATGAGTCTCTTCACTTAAACTCCAGGGTTTTAGGAGCTCTGTGCCGGGAGCGGGGAGGACCAAATATACAATTATAAATTACAATATCACAGGTGGCAAAATGGCTGAGCTTGGTGTAGCCCTTATAACTTCTCAGGTTGTCTTCATGCTGAGCATCCCTGTCCCCCTGTCCCCACCCATCTAGTCTGAGCAGGTACCAGAGCTGCCTTTGCAATGTCTTCTATGAAGATGCTTTTCCCCTGTGAATGCCTTCATTCTTAATCCCCCCATGTCCCTCCCCTTTGAGGGAATCAGTCTTAACTGCCAGCTGAAGGGAGCATCATCTCCCACAAGTTGGATGTGATGTCTTTTTGCTCATATCTTTTAAACAAACTCTCCTCACATCTTCCCCTCAACAGCTTAAAGGTACTAGTCTCCTAGGCCAGGCACAGGAAAAGTATGAACAAGAAAACTATGAGCTTTGCTCTTCAGAGCACTCATTAGGACAGGGTTTCTTCCCAGTGCCTCTAACTGGTTGCGTTTCTCTTGCAGGACTTGGAGCTTCTTGGACAGAAATGCCATGTTGTCCTGAAAAGCTAGATGGGTGAATTCTCCATCCTGGTGATGCAGAGTCAGTGTCCTTAGAATATCTGATGCAGCTGGACCGTCTGAGCTGTCCCCCAAAGTCCATCTCAGTGGCTTTATGGTCACAGGAAATGATGACTGTGGGGTGAATTCCTACAAGATAGTGTTTCGAGGGGTCTCCCCTATGGCAGAAAGCAAGCTGGTTCCTGCCTGTTGGACAAAAAGGGTGCATGTTGACGTCACTCAAGCTCTGGCTGTCCTGTGGTCCCACTGTCTCAGCACTGTGCTTGAGGAGGGAGACGAGGCCTTCCAGGGGAAGTGTTATGTCTTCTGAGATCCCAGAGCAGATTCAGGGCAAAGGATTGTGAAACCTCACGATCACAGTCTCCTGTCCGTTTTCAAAGACCTTCCTCCAAACCCACTGCTTAGCATCACTGGGCCATAGACTCAAACAGAGAGCAAACTTGGTGTTTCCGGAACAATCTTCTTCATGTTCCTCAGCAAACCTGCAGAAGACGACATCCTGGTCACCACATCACTAGAAGCAAGTGTGAAGGATTTTAGAAAAACAGCCTCTGCTCCAGCCCTAGTGGAAACAGCCGTCTCTGATCCGAGGTGGCCAGAGAACCCAGAAAAAATAGCCTTGCCAGGCCCTCGGCCAGTAAAGCCCTTCCAGCACTGTGGTTCCTATAGGAAGCTCCCTGGCAGCCACTCACCAGGCAGTTTGGTCCTCCTCTGTAGGATGGAGAAGCCTAGAAGGCACTTCAGAGGATGGGATCAGCCAACCACTTTCTCCCAGCCCGTCCCAGGTGGTGAAGAGCAATCCTGGAGGATGCCAGCAAATGAACAAATGCCTGTCCAGACAAGAGTCTTTCCTGGTGAAACACTACGCTTCCTATGGAATAAAGGGCAAGCATGGCTGCTGAGGCCCAGCAGTCCTTGGAGGGCAGGCCATCTCTCTCCCCATCATCACACAGCTTTCTCACCTTGCCAAGTCCTCTTCTCCTGTGTCCCAAGCTGAGAGCGGTCTGGCTGACTCTGGGGAATTCTTGCTGTTCCTGCAGACACCCCAACTTCTGCACTGAGGCCTTGGCTAAGTGCTGAGCTCATCTCCAGCAAGGCAGGGGTCTCCTTTGCAGGTGGCTGCATCTCCGGGTGGTGAAGCGTCGTTACCACCTACTCTCTCCATGGTCTTCAAGTGACTCCCTCTGAGGCAGAGTCATAGCTTGTCCCTTGGATGGCCTTGACCTTCCAGGGCCAGGACAGACAGCCTGCCCCTGAGTGTCTCCTCATGGAATCATGGGCATCTTACAGAAAGAGACCCAGTATACATTTCCTGGAGTCCAGAGGGGCTGGCCACAGAGCCACTGGAGGGCTGGGCCAGGGTGACGCTAACCACCGCCCCCACCAGGTTCTTCTAGCCACCGCTGCCCCTCACTGGCGTTCCTGCCCTCACCGACCGCAGAGGTTCTGGGACACCAGGGAGGCCACCTGGACCAGCTTCACGGCCAGTGTCCGGTTTAAAGTTGCCTTCAGATGCCTTGAGACTGGAAAGGTCTCAGATGGAGACTGAGTCCGGCCATAGCCTAGGTCTGGTCCCATCAAGGAGAGAGCATAGTGGCTGCTGGCCTCTCTGCTGTGTTCCCTGGGAGCTGCCATTCAAGCTTTCTGCGACTAACACTTTCCTTCTGTAGAGCTCACTGGTTTTCCTGGCTCCCTCTCCAAGTCTGGCCAGAGCAGAACTGGCATCTAGAAGTTTATTTTTTTTTTAATGTTAAGTATTCTTTGCAGTTTTTTTTCAAGTAAATTAATTTATTTTGGCTGTGTTGGGTCTTTGTTGCTATGCATGAACTTTCTCTAGTTGCAGCGAATGGGGGCTGTTAGTCATTGCAGTGCACAAGCTTCTCCTCTGGTGGCTTCTGTTTTTGTGGAGCATGGGCTCTAGGCACACGAGCTTTAATTGTTACTGTGTGTAGGCTCAATAGTTGGCATTCCTGAGCTCTAGAGCACAGGCTCAGTCGTTGTGGTACAGGGCCTTTGTTGCTCCACAGCATGTGGAATCTTCCCAGGCCAGGGATTGAACCGGTGTCCCCTACATTGGCAGAAGGCTTCTTAACCACTAGACCACCCAGGAAGCCCCTATCTAGAAGTGTAGTGAGTGCTTCCTGGCCTGAGCCTGAGGAAGCAGTTTCTAGTGGGGCAGTGGCTGGTCCACGCTACTTGAGGAGGAGTGGGAACTTGCTTCCCACCACATCCTAGAAGAGAGAGCAGAGAAGCAGGAGGACTCCTTAAAGGAAGAAGACTGGATGGCGCTCTGTGCCCTGTTGCTGCTGAGATAGTTTTCTGGTTCTGCTGCATAGCAAACTGCCCCAAACTTAGTGACTTAAAGAAACAGCCATTTTTTTCATCTCATTTTTGTGGGTCAGAAATTTAGGCAGGTCTCAGCTGAGTGATTCTTGCGTTCCATGTGGGATTTACTGAAGTTTCTTGGTGGTATTTAGCTGAAACTTGGGCTGGTCTGAAGGGTGCAAGATGTCTTTGCTTATAGGCATTCATAACATGAATGTTAGGGGGACAGCTGGAGGGCTAGATGCAATGTGTCCTTGTTTATATAGTCCTGAGAACTCTTTAGTCAAATTTCTACAAGGTTGCTGGATTTCCCCTGAGACCAAGAGACCAAGATAGAAGCTGAATAGTCTTGATGTAGCTTCAGGTGTCCTGCGTGCCGTGTGACTTCCGCTGTGGCCCCATTGATCAAGTTAGTTGCTGAAGCCAGGCAGATGCAAGGGGAAAATAATAGGACTCTACCTTTCAGTGAGTGGAGTAGCAGAGTTTTTATGGTCACCTTTTTTTTAATAGGTGATAGGCGTTTATTTAATTATTTGGCTGTGCTGGGTCTTAGTTGCAGCATGTGGGATCCAGTTCCCTGACCCCGGGCCCCAGGCATTGGGAGTGTGGAGTCTTTGCCACTGGACTACCAGGGAAGTCCCTATGGCTACCTTTAATTACTAATTTACACATCTTGAATCTGTGGATGCATGTTTTTTTTACATTCAAGAAAACTTGCAGCGATTTTTTCCTCAGCTGCACATGGGGTCCTCCCAGACCAGGGATTGAACTAGCATCCTCACACTGCAAGGCAGATTCCCAACCGCTAGACCACCAGGGAAGCCCTGTCCCACTCTTGTTTATCCTCTAAGTCTCAGCTCAGATGCCACCAACAGTTTCTGTCACATCACCCTGTTCAGTTCTATCAGAGCTCTTATTGCTATCGGCAGTTTTCTTGTCTTTCTCACTGGAATCCAAGTGTCACAAAGGCATGTCCCCTGACTTGTTCACTCATGTATCCCCAGGTCCCAGCAAGTTCTGGGCATATAGCTCATATCTGATGCATGAATGCTACCTCTCCTTGGAGTATCTTTTGTAGGAACTTCAGGAAATACAATGATAAAGACTGAAGAATAGCTTATACTTTTAGACTTTATGGAATCCTAATGAGGGAGGGCTTTGAGCAACCAGAAGGGTCTTAAAAAATGCTCTAGAAGTATTTTCTCAGTTCTAGGGGGCCTTGTTTATTTCCCTTAGTAGGGATCCACTGAGTTGAATGAGTACCAGTTATTCTTTCTCAAATACCTTATAGAAAAATAGATGTATTTATTCCAGCTTTTGAACCCCCTCTATCCAACTCTGCGAAGTCATTAGGTTTTAGAATCCCATCAGATTTAAGTTAAAGTTCTTTCTCCAAAGCCTATGGTCTGAAGTTGGTGGGCTATTGGGGCTGGTGGAGCCCAGGAACCTGATTTTACCCTAAGTGAGTAAGTGCTGGGTCCCCTGGGTCCTTGGAATGTGGGGGTGTAGGCGGGAGTCCCTCCACTGGAGTGATTGTGTCATAAATGGGCAGGAAGCCTGGCAGATGCCTGACAGCCCTGTGACTTGGACATTCTGGGTCTGCCAAGTGTTCCGTAGGGTTTTTATTGCCCCATGACTCACGGAGCAAAAAGCAACTTGTTAACGTTTAAAATACAACAGCACTATTCACTTCCCGTCAGGACCTGTATGTGAACAGTGAACGCACATCTGTAGCTAGAGTTGCTTGTTCTGGAAGGGTGTTTACGGAATTTCATTCCCAAGTTGGCTCTGCCTGGAATGAACCAGTTTCACCAAGCAGAGAGTCGTTCCTAGGGAGACCCTTGAACTTGGCCAACAGGCTGCATAAAACCTCAGTTCCTTCTTGATGGTATCTTCCTCCCTCCCTTCCACTGCCCTTCTCTGCCTGCTCTGGGATCACAGGGCGGGTGGCCCTGGAACCTCTGAAGCTGGAGGGCAGAAGCTCATAGCCCAGGTTCTTGCTGCAGCTGCTGGAAGAGCTGTTGACTAAGATCTCAGGCGGAGGCCTTTCTCCTGGTTTATCAGTAACTTCTGGGCTTTTGTAATCCTAAGCATTTTCATTTCAAGGAAAGCTGTTAAATCCAATCAGGAAAAAAAAAAGGTGGGGGAAGAAGGAAAAAGTGTTGGATGGTTGTCAGCTCTTAGGTCTGCCAGGTGGTGTGAGAAGGATCTAGGAAATATTGAGGGGAAACCCCATTCTTTAAAGGAATTTAATCACCGAGCTGTGTCAGTCAGAGTTCTTGTTTAGTCGCTAAGTCATGTCTGACTCTTTTGCGACCCCATGGACTGTGGCCCTCCAGGCTCCTCTGTCCAGGGGATTTCCCAGGCAAGAATACTGGAGTGGGTTGCCATTTCCTTCTTCAGGGGATCTTCCTGACCCAGGGATCAAACCCATGTCTCCTGCATTGGCAGGCGGATTCTTTACCAATGAGCCTCCAGGGAAGCCCATCAGAGACACGAAGTTATACCGTGGTAGCAAAACTCACCACCATCCCAGTGACTTAAAGATCTTTTTCTCTCTCAGGCTATACTCCATCCCATTTGGCAGGTGGGCTCTGCTCTCAGAAGGCCCTGGGTACCCAGCTAGTGGTCCCTGGATGCCTTGCCAGAGGGGAAGAGCTCTAGAGGGACTATCTTTGCACTGGCAGTTAAATGCTGTGACCCAGCGGTGAACTCGTTGGCTGGGAGTAGTCTCATGAGCACGCCCCAACACAGAAGGGTCAGGAAGGACAATCTGACAGTGTCTGGGTGGGAGGGAGAGCTGGAAACAGGGAGCAGTCCCAACGTTAGTAACTGGAATTGACTGAGTTGGCATTTCACACTTCAGAGTGGTTCACAACACAAAGTTCTGAGGCTTTGACTCGAGAATTTGTTTTAGTCATTTACTGGGCTTGAGGGCTTGGTTGCATGACCTTGTTCTCCTGCTCTGGCCTAGAGAGCTATCACAGTGTTTATTTTCTCAGAGGCCTCTTTGTAGTCAGTCAGTATGAACAGGCAGCTTTGGAGGTTGAAGAGCAGACCAGAGACCTGGTATTATAGGTGTGGCTATTTTAATGCTGTTTGGAGAATACAAACTTGGGTCACATTCACAGATGTAGAAGATGGAGATGAAAGGAGGGGATAGTATTTCTTTATTCTGCTGTAGTTATACTCGGCCTGACACAGTTCTTCTGTTCTGTATCAAATTTTGAAGGCAGCTTTGACTAACTTTGTCCAGCTGGGACCCAGGAAGGGTTATCAGGGGGAGTCAGGAGTCTTGAAGTTTATTGAAAGGGGTACCTTGGCAGCTGCTATATTTGAAGATCTGTCAGAAGTTTTCCTTTTACTGGGTGAGGAACCTACCTCCCTGTATTGGGATGGATTGGACTGAATGATAAACAGCCTACTTATTACTATGTGACCAAAGAAAGCTGGAGGAGGCAGTTTGACCCTCCAAACAAAGGGTGGTTGTAAGAGGCAGCTTCCTGGGGCCTTTCCAACTCTGTTATGATAAATCTCTGATTCAGTTTTTTTCTCAGAAATGAAAATAATCCTTTCCTCATGGGAAAGGGAGTGAATACCAGTTGAGACTCCACTATATAAAATACTGCTGCTCACAAATGCTCTGCTGCTGCTAATTCCTAGAGGATCTTGAAGTTGGTGGTAGAAACTCCATTTTCCAGGTGAGGTAACTGAGGCTGAGGATGCAGGAAGTCAGGCACACATACAATCTTACATGGTGTTTTGCTTTAAGTATAGAGTCTGGAGCCAGACAGCTAGTGTCTGAACCCTGGTTCTGCAGTTTTCTAGCTGTGCGACCTTAGGTAAGTCATTTAACCTCTCTGGTTTATCCTCTGCAAAATGGAAATGATAGCAGGTCATATGGTTGTGAGGATTAACCAACTTAATTATAGACAGCATATTGAACATCAGTACCTTGGCACAGAATGTGAGCTAAATAAGTTCATCTATTATTAAAATCATTATCAATGTCTGAACTAAGTTTGAAACACTATAGGAATTTGGTTCATACAACTAGGAAAACAAAATTTCTTTTTCACTTTGTCCTATTACTCATGTAGATGTAACAATATTTTTTTTCGTTTTCTGGGAATGGCTCTGTTCTAGCATTTCAACATAATCTAGGAAGTAAAATTTCATCATTGGAGAGCACTAGATACATTCCAAATCCATTAGTTGTGTTTAGAGACCTGAATCCTCTAAACTCATCCTGTAAGTTCAGGCCACAAAGAATTGTCTTCACTAGTCACATCAAGAAATTGACAAAAGCAGTCTTTCTGATCTGGACTTCAAGCTCTGTGCCTCCCCAACTGTTATGAATACACAAACATTTTCAAAAGTATATTTTAGTATCTAGTATATATATATATATATATATATAGTACATATATTTTAAATAGATTTAGTATACAGTCTAAGGTTTTGTTTATCTGTCTTAACCTGAATAGCCACATGAGCCAGGAGCCATTGTCTCCGAATCCATTCCCAAGTCTAGTATAAACTCAAACATCAGTGCAAGCAATGAGGATAAGCTTTAGGTCAGTTTAGGGGGTACAGTTCCCAAAGAGGCTTGTGAGATTGAAGCACTGTCAGTATGTTTTGTTGCTATGTCCCCCAGCTGCCCCCCTGCTGATGTCTTAGGTTGATGGTTAAGTCAGACTGCCTGAAAGAGCCTTTGAGTGGAGACACTTCCACAGTGTTAAAATCTGTGGGGAGAGAAATTAAGCCAGAAGTAAGCTGAGGATTGAACTAAGTGGCTGTCGACCCCTCAGATTTCTTGTTCTGGTGACAAGGCCAATAGTCCCTGGTGGGAATTCCCACCCAATGGACATTCTCATCTTCTCTCTTTCTCCCCCTCCCAACTTTACTACCCCTACCCCCACCCCCTTCTCCCCTGCTCCTGGCTTTTGGCTCTTACCCAGGTGGAGAACTTTCCACTACATCCTGACTTGCTGGTCCATCTTCTGGGTGGGATGAGGGAGCACAGCTCAGGGGCACCAGTCACGATGGGGGGTGTCAGACTGTTTAGGTGATGAGGCTCTGATCATCTAACCAGGTGAGCCCCTCCTGGGTTTCTGGACAAAGTCTCCATTCCAGACCTGCTTTCTTAGTTCTGTTAAGTCCTCCTGTGACATGTCTTTATTTCTGGCTGCGCTGGGTCTTCACTGCTGCACACAGGCTTTCTCTAAGTGGCTTCTCGTTGCGGCGGCTTCTCTTGCTGTGCAGCATGGGCTCTAGAGCATGCAGGCTCAGTAGTTGTGGCACACAGGCTTAGCTGCCCCATGGCATGTGGGATCTTAGTTCCCTGACCAGGGATCAAACCCACATCCCTTCCCCTTGTGTTGTCAGGTGGATTCCTAACCACTGGACCACCAGGGAAGTCCCATGTGTGAGTTTAACAAAGGTCTAGTTCTAAATGTTTCTCACTGGCTGAGACCTAATTGGCCAAGGAACTATACCCTGCCTTGTTGCCAAATCTCAGCTGTGTTGGGGAGGGACCATCCCATCCCATACTCCTTATCTCTTTTGCTGTAACAACAGACATCGGTGATAGTGATAGAGTTGCCAGTGCCCTTCAGCCTTCACCTTCAGTTGGCAAAATTCATTCGTCCTCCAACTAGAATCTTTTTCCTCCTATAAAAAGAGATTTGCCATAACTTCTGCCCCTCAGCTACCTCTTCTACAAAATGAGAACAATAATAGTGCTTACCTCATAAGATTGTTATAAAGATTAAATGAGTTCATATGAACAGTGCCTGGCACATTATACAAGTTACAAAGTGTTAGTGGTTGTAAGACATTGTTTATCAGGCTGTAAATTGCCATGTACCTTCTGGAAAACAGGGTAACACACAAATTAAAAGCCCAAAACAAAGGGCTCTCAAACATACCCAACTTCTACAAATCCCCCAAAGATATTACTTGTTAAACTTGTTAAACCAACATATTTCTCACAGGATTATTATAATAAAAGTTAGAAATATGAACGTTGAAATCATATTGGTCAAAATCATGGTACCTTCTACATGACTGACTCCTGTATAGCTGCTAAAAGACTATAGCAATAGACTTTTTTTTAAAAAAAAATCTACAAATCTGTGTGCACATTAGTACAACGATGAACACTCTGTGAAAAATGAATGTACACACTGGAGGGTGTGGGCCTTTGTGAGTTTTCCTTTTTCTTTCATAACTAAAGAGGAGATCTGCAGCAGAGGCTAAAGATGGTCAAGTAAAGCCAAATATGGGAACAGAAGACTATTTTTTTTTTTTTAACTTTTCTTCTGAAGATTTGACTTTAATGATAATTGTCACTTAGCAGTTCTTGCCTTAAACTAGTTGCCTTTCACTTTTGAATTGGGATTTTGTTAAAGTGTTTTTTGTTTGTTTCACTGTGTGGCTTGTGGGATATTACTTCCCTGACCAGGAATAGAATCTGTGGCCCCTGCATTGGAAGGGTGGAGCCTTAACCAGTGGACCATGAGGGAAGTCCTGCTTTTCACTTTTATTCTTGAAGACGGTTTGTTTGGAAAAAGACAATCCTGTCAGAGATAAGCAGCAGCTATCTACCTAATGCTGCAGGGCACTGGGTCTTTTTTTGGGCACCATTCCCTTGTATTCTGGGGCTGAAGGCAGCCTCCATAATCAATTGGTAGGATGTTTGAGTCTTGACCAGCTGTAAGAAAGAGCAAAGGTGCGCTCACACAACCTCTACTTTGGCTTATAGCTCTTAGGAAGAAAAGACTCTCCCACCCCCAAATGATGAAGGCAGGCTGACTGGAATGGAGAAGAACATGTTCTGGAAGTTTAGCTGTTTTATTATTCAAGATGTGTTAATGTGTGGTTATTCCATTTGCAAAGGAAAAAAGCCTAGTTCATTTCTGTTATAGTCCAAGTACCCAAATTAAGGGGAAAAAACCCCATCAAGTGTTATAAATTGATGTCAGTCAAGACCTTGACAAAGCTTTCCCTTCACTTGTAGTAAATGGGAGACTAACCCGTTTACTAGTTATGTGTAACTAGTACACATACAACACAATGAACTGTGGCCACAACAACTGACATCACTAACGTCCCAGGTGGAGGGTAGTTAAAAACCACCTCCTGTGCTAAATTTTCATGTGAGAGAGGAAATTTCATACAGACACAAACCAAAACTTCCTCCTTGATGGAAAAGACACGAGTTTAAATAAGACGCTGAATGAATTCAACAGCCCACAATGTAGTTTCATAACTATATTGCTTAGCCTTAGATTCTTTAGAAGCTAACATTTCTCTACCAAGAGGTATTTGGGTTGTGTTTCCTTTTTCTCCCTTCTTCATGCATTGGAGAAGGAAATGGCAACCCACTCCAGTGTTCTTGCCTGGAGAATCCCAGGGTCGGGGGAGCCTGGTGGGCTGCCGTCTATGGGGTTGCACAGAGTCGGACACGACTGAAGTGACTTAGTAGCAGCAGCAGCAGCAGCAGCAAAGTACTCCTAGAAGAGATGCTGTGAATGTCACATACGTTTTCAGGCTACACTTACGGTCTTAAAGGGTAAGTGTGCCTAATTTCTTATCTTTCCAGCTAAGGACCCTCATGAGGAACCTATAAGGCAGAGAAAAGATGGCTCTTCCTCAAAGGTTTGGATGGGTCTTTTGGCTGTTGGTGGCAGTTGGTAGTTACTGTACTTGGAGGTTAGGCATCAAGTGAACTACAAGCCCTTAGTGCTGTAGAAGAGCAAGCCTCCTCTCAGTCTTCACCATGGAAAAGTTACGCTTGTACCCCAGCCCAAGTAAGAGTCAACTATGAATTCATGTATTTATGTCGTATTTTGTTGCATTCTCTCTACAGATCAGGCATAGTCGTGGGGATTCATTAGTGAACCTAAACGACTCATCCGTTTCCTTATGGACTTTACAGTCTAGCCAGAAGACAGACAAAACTGTTTATCAACTATCTCTTAGTTGATACATTCCGTGGAGAAAAATCAGAGAAAGGAGGATAGAAAAGGGGCAGTGGTGTTATTAAGGTCTGTAAAAGGTGGTAAGGGAAAGCCTCATTGAGAAGACATAGGAGACAGCCATGCATCTTAGCCATCAGGGTAAGAAGCTTCCAAATGGTATTGTGGCCCCAGAGCAGGGTTGTGCTTGATGTGTTCAAGGAGCGGCATGGAGACCAGCCAGAGAGGGAAGGACAGAGGAAAAGCCTTTGGAATAGTCTGGTGTGGCAAAAGGGACAAGATAGTGAGGCCAACCAGAGCCATCTGTTTCTCCTGGTTTTAGATGTGAATGAGTGTAAAACTGGCCTGGAGCTGTGTGGGGACAAAGCAGAATGTGTCAACAGGGTTGGTTGGCCCTTTCTGAATAATATAGTATTTCATCCTGCATGCCACATTTTCATTCACTATTGAACTTCTATTTCCATGTTCTGGCTGTTCTGAGTAACACAGCTGTGAACATTCATGTCCATGTCTTTGGATATGAATAGTAGGTTTTTCTTGGGTAGATTTCTGGGAGTGGAGTTACTGGGTCAACTGGTAATTCATGTTTAACTTTTTAAAGAACCTGGCAAATTGTTTCCCAAAGTGGTTACACCATTTTGCAATCCCATCAGTAAAATACAAGGATTCCCAGTTTTTCCATATTCTTGCCAAAGCTTATTACTGTCTCTGTTATCACAGCTCTCCAAGGAGCTGTGCCGTGGTATCTCACCATGGCTTCAATAATCCCTGCCCTCCCTAACGCGAGTGATCTTCAGCATTTTCCGTGAGCTTGCCTGCTAAGTCACTTCAGTCATGTCTGACTCTTTGCAACCCCATGGACTGTAGCCCACCAGGCTCCTCTGTCCATGGGATTCTCCAGGCAAGGATACTGGAGTGGGTTGCCATTTCCTTCTCCAGGGGATCTTCCCCACCCAGAGACTGAACCTGCGTCTCCTGTGGCTTCTACGTTGCTGGTGGATTCTTTACTGCTGAGCCACTGGGGAAGCCCATGTGCTTTTGGGTTAGTTATATATTTCACCACAGAAGATAAGTGGCTTTTTGATTGCTATTCTTTAAAATCTCAAGAAAGGGAGATTATAAACTTCCCTAGAGGTGGAAGTAGAGGTCTGTCCTATTCATGTATTCGTTTCTGATGGCTGCTGTAACCAATTACCACAGACTTGGTGGCTTAAAAACAGCATGTGTTCATGCTTTTACAGACCTGAAATCAGTTTTGCAGACCCCACATCTGACATCAGTTTCATGGGGCCAAATCTGGGTATCAGTAGAGTCTCCATGGAAGAATCCATTTTCTTGTCTTTTCCCGTTTTTCAGTTCAGTTCAGTCGCTCAGTCGTGTCCGACTCTTTGCGACCCCATGAATCGTAGCACGCCAGGCCTCCCTGTCCATCACCAACTCCCGGAGTTCACTCAGACTCACGTCCATCAAGTCAGTGATGGCCATCCAGCCATCTCATCCTCGGTTGTCCCCTTCTCCTCCTGCCCCCAATCCCTCCCGCATCAGAGTCTTTTCCAATGAATCAACTCTTCTCATGAGGTGGCCAAAGTACTGGAGCTTCAGCTTGAGCATCATTCCTTCCAAAGAAATCCCAGGGCTGATCTCCTTCAGAATGGACTGGTTGGATCTCCTTGCAGTCCAAGGGACTCTCAAGAGTCTTCTCCAACACCACAGTTCAAAAGCACCAATTCTTCGGCACTCAGCCTTCTTCATAGTCCAACTCTCACATCCACACATGACCACAGGAAAAACCATAGCCTTGACTAGACGGACCTTAGTCGGCAAAGTAACGTCTCTGCTTTTGAATATACTATCTAGGTTGGTCATAACTTTTCTTCCAAGGAGTAAGCGTCTTTTAATTTCATGGCTGCAGTCACCATCTGCAGTGATTTTGGAGCCCCCAAAAATAAAGTTTGACACTGTTTCCACTGTTTCCCCATCTATTTCCCATGAAGTGATGGGACCGGATGCCATGATCTTCGTTTTCTGAATGTTGAGATTTAAGCCAACTTTTTCGCTCTCCTCTTTCACTTTCATCAAGAGGCTTTTTAGCTCCTCTTCACTTTCTGCCATAAGGGTGGTGTCATCTGCATATCTGAGGTTATTGATATTTCTCCCGGCAATCTTGATCCCAGCTTGTGTTTCTTCCAGTCCAGCGTTTCTCATGAGGTACTCTGCATACAAGTTAAATAAGCAGGGTGACAATATACAGCCTTGACGTACTCCTTTTCCTATTTGGCACCAGTCCATTTTTCCATGTCCAGTTCGAACTGTTGCTTCCTGACCTGCATACAGATTTCTCAAGAGGCAGGTTAGGTGGTCTGGTATTCCCATCTCTTTCAGAATTGTCCACAGTTTATTGTGATCCACACAGTCAAAGGCTTTGGCATAGTCAATAAAGCAGAAAAGCTGCGTTTTTTGCTTTCTTTAGCCCATGACTCCATCTTCAAAATGAGCTGAGTAGCATCTTAAATCTCTTTCTCTGCTTCCTTTGTAATGTGGTTTTTTTTTTAATCTCCTGTACTAAAAGCTCCCTCTCCCCCCCTCTTATAAGGACGCTTGTGATAACATTTAAGAGGAGCTTCAGCTTTAGCATCCACCTGAGGAATCCAGGATAATCTCCCCATCGCAACTCCCTTAACCACACCTGCTACGTCCCTTCTGCCTTATAAGGGAATATCCACAGGTTCCCGGAATTAGGACCTTGATATGGTTGGGAGCCATTATGCAGCCCACCAGTCACTAACCATCCAGCTTGGCCTCACTAGCTCCGAACTTGGAGTTGGCTGGTCCGGAGGAAGACCCTGATGGGGGAAGCGTTTTGGAGGCACAGGTAGGCCCTGGAGGGATCCTAGCGCCGTTTATACTGCAGCTCTCTCACTTTGCTGCTGCTGCTAAGTCACTTCAGTCGTGTCCGACTCTGTGCGACCCCATAGACGGCAGCCCACCACTTTCCCCACTTGCTAATCGCCTCCTAAGACATGAGGAGCTGAGGGCATTTGGGAGCTGGGGGAGGCTGCCAACCGTTACCGCGTGGTGTGTATGGGGGTGGAGTGGGGAGTGGGCAGGACTGGAACTCGGGGCTTCGGATGCTCACGTCCTCCCGGTCCCCGCCTTTCCCCCACCACCCCTCCAGGCCCTCTTCCCCCGGGCGGGATGACCCACTGTCACAGTCTCGGCAGCAGGCACGCTGCGTTCCCGCGCGCGGCCAGCAGGGGTCAGCATCCTCCGCGCAAAGGGCTGTCGGCGCGCCGTGGGCCTCCTGCCGGCCTTTCTTCCAGCCCCCGTCAGTTTTGTTTGTGTTGCTGCGTCACGGTCTTAGGTGGCCGGCCTTTTGCGTCTTTTTTAGTTCTCACCCGAAGGCGCCTTTCCCCGGTCCGCTTGACATCTCACCCTAGACTAGGCAGATAGCCGCCTCTTGGCCTAGCAGCCGGCGAGTGGGCTGATGGAGGGCTGAAGGGAGGGGGCTTGCTCCTCCGCCGGGCCTGGAGGAGGAACGGCCGTGTCCCCAAGGCCAGCGGAAGGAGTGTGCGCCTGGGTGTGGTCGCGCCGGGAGGAATGAAGGCGCAAGGGTGGGAGACTGCAGTTTCTTTGCGCCCTGAAAAGTCCAAGGGAGGACTTCCTAGGAGCAGTGAACTACAGACGGTTTTAACTGATGTAGGATGGTTTAACTTACAATTTTTTGACTTTATGATGGTGTGGTAGTGATATGCATTCAGTAGAAACTGGATCTTGAAGTTTGAATTTGGACCTTTCCCCCGGGGCCGGGGATGTGTAGTTATGGGGCAGGGTCCTCTGCACAGCCCATCACGAGGGTGAACAACTCATAACCCGTCTGGACCTGGATACCATTTGTTTTTCACCTTTAATACCATATTCAATAAATTACATGAGATGATTCACACTTTGTTATAAAATAAGCTTTGTAGTAGATGATTTTGCCCAACTGTAAGTGTAAAGCAAGACTAAGCTGTAATGTTGGGTAAGTTAAGTATATTAAATTCATTTTCCACTTAGGATATTTTCAATAGGTTTATCAGGACCTAACCCCATCGTTAGTGCAGGAAGATCTGTATTAGATTTGGAATGAATTCGTCACTAAGCTCATGAGAGCTTCCCAACCAGACTCTTGACCAAAATTAATCTGATTAGGAAGTCGCCATGGTTCCAAGTGGATGAGTGCCCATCTCCAGAAAGTGGGGGTGGGGATGGGCTACCCAGTAGGAATTTTTTTAGCCCTGGGGCAGAGTAGTGGGCAGCAACAAGCTTTTGTTATGGGCTGTGAGCCAAGCTTGTGACTAAGGCCTTCATCCAACTGGCTGCTCTCCCTCTTGTTTGTGGCCTGACCTGGAGTTTTGCCCCGCCTGTGCCTGCCCTCCAGCAGCCTCTGGTCCCACCACTGCTTTGCCACAGAACCCAGAAATGGCTGTTCTACTGCAAAGGAACTAAGACCTTAAGTTCTTGGACCAGCATCTCCTGCATGGCTTATTCCTCTCACCTTCAAGAGGACAGAGTGATGACCCAGGTGGTGAACACATGGATTTTAATACTAAAGAACAGAAGATGTTTTGAGTAGAAAATCCAAGATAGTCGGGCTTTCTGGAGAGGCTCTTGCAAAGAACTGGTCAACTAGCTAATGTCTGCAGCAAATCCAGGCCAGGGCGGTGCTTAAGGGTTCCTGGATACTTGTGAGCATGACAGAACACCTTCAGAACACCCCAGAAACACCTTCAGACACTTGTCAATATGGAATCCTGTAGACAGTTCAAGGAAAAACTAAATTCTGGTTTAGAAGTAAATTCACTTCAGTTTTTAAAGAGGATTGACAATCTATTATGAATAAAGCTGCTATGAAGGTTCGTGCACAATTTCACTTCACTTGGATGTCTGTTTAGAAGTACAATTTGGGGGTCATATAGTTTCCATGCTTGTAGAATTTCTGATCAAAAGTTGTGAGATAGTTGAAGAATTGCTGCCCTCAGGTGACAGGGAGAATGCCACAGGTGTTACTGGGAGTAGATTGTTTTCATAAATAATGAGCAGCATATCTGTGTGCATGTGTGTTGGGAGGGGGTTGCCTTCCATGCTGTCTCAGGGAGGCCAGGGCACACCTGTTCTTAGGGCAGCTGCTGTGGCTGCAGAGAGGCAGGGCCTTGGCCTGACCCCTCAGTGGCCCACTGAAATCTACATCTAGCTGGGCTTAGGGACTGTTTCTTTGGAACTTCTTTATGGTCAGCTTGATTCAAGGTAAAATCACTTAGAATTAAGAGGCCTTCTATTGAAGGCCAGCCTTGGGTCCCAGACACACAGCATTCATGCAAGGCCATGTTTCTGCTTTCTAGCCAAGTTTCTTGACCAAGTCCCTACATGGAGCACCCACTTTCTCATCCGGTTCATTTTCCTGCCTGTCACAGCAAGAGACTTCTGTAGAGAATCAAAACAGGGAGAAGACTTTTAATTTCCATAAACAGTGCCAAAACTGCCTTATGCAGTAATTTAACTTACAAAACAAACTGTCCTGCTTAATTGACTTTTCATGTGTTCCTAACCAGAAGGGGGAAAGAGGACATTCACAATCAGCCCAAATATCATTGAACATTATAAAAAGTATCATCTTGATGTAAACATTGAGTGCTACGTTTTTTTTCAGGCCCTGATGAAGTGGTTTTCCTTCAGTAAGCAAGGCAATAAGGACAAATCTTAAACCCAAAAAGAAAAAGAAAAACTAAAAGTAAGAGGGAATGGAACTCATGGCCTGTTCAGTTACAGGAGTAACTGCTAAGTGCCTCTGTTTTCTACACCAGAGTGCAGACTGTTAAACGTTGTTTAGCCAGGCCAAGGTATGATTGGATCTGGTCTCAGGAAAAGCATCTACTAGCCCTCCTGTGATATTATTTAATCCTCATAAACAAACATGATTGTTGCACACACCTTCCAGGAGACAAAATTGAGGCTCCATGAAGTAGACTAGCTGTCCTCCTTCCCTTTTCTGCAATTTAGTGGTTCAGGTGCGCTGATCATGGAGCCAGTGGGCCGAACGCCCTACGGTGTGACTCAGTGAGCTTTATGGCTCCTCCCTGCCAGTGTTGCCACATGTTTATCATAAATGTCTTGGGGCCATTGGCTACTCTTAGCCACAAACCCTAACTCTCTTTTACTAAATAAAAGATTTCACCTTTACATGCCCTCTCCCGGAAGCTGGCTATTAGGCCTGGGATTCCCACCTGAGTTTTAGAGTATCCGCATCTTCTTTCATTTTCATCCACTTTCCACAGAAGTAGCTGCTCAGAACCTATTAGACAGACCCCCAGGCAAATAATGTCCTGAAGGTTGTATTTTTTTTTCCCAGTTATTTCCTTGAATAGTGGTTTTCTGAAAGTTCTTTCCATATGGGCTGCAGATACTTCCTCCTCAGCCTTTCTGGCTCCTGGGGAACCTGCTGTCATCCCAAACCTCCCTCACCACCAGGGGCCACCTTAGACCCAGACAGGAAGCAGGTTTTGACTTCCGCCAGCTCTTCCGGACCAAGGATCCCAATGGTCTCTGTGTCTTTCGTGGGATAAATATGAGTCCTCAGAGTCAAGAGGAACTTCTTCATTCTTAGGCCACACTTCCATCATAATTGCCAGCTCTGCGTGCAGGTCTTGTGGGGCTGTGTGTTTTCCTGGGGAAAATTTTTTTCCCTGTGTACCATCCTTTTTAGTTTTATAAGGTAGAACACCATTTACTCAATTTGAAGCTCAGAAAAAAAATAGATGCTAAGTATTGTCCCTTGCCATTCCTACTTTTGCAGCTTATTTTGGGGGCTCCTTTAGATATCCCTAGTACTAAATTATGAGTAGTTATTATTGCCAGGAAATATTATAGGGTATTATTTGTAAAATGGTTATTTTAATAAACTCTGGCAACCTATAAGATGATTATATTGATGATTTTTC
The DNA here is from genome assembly GCF_014754425.2 of Oryx dammah. Taxonomy (NCBI): domain Eukaryota; kingdom Metazoa; phylum Chordata; class Mammalia; order Artiodactyla; family Bovidae; genus Oryx; species Oryx dammah. The sequence goes on from NW_024070209.1 coordinate 60,124,025, forward strand.
TGAAATAATAACAAAGCACAATCATTGCTTCACTTTTTGAACTGGAAGACTAACCTCCTTGCCTTATTCAATTCTATTTTAATTTGATGAACAGCTGCATATGCACCAAGCTCCCAGGAAAATAAAAATGGGACGATCCCTACTTCCAGTAGGGCAGGAAATGGGCACTAAAATGGTTAACAGTGTTGTAGGGGAAAAAAAGCAGGTAATTTTGGTTGGGGGGATGGGGACGGCATTATGGAGTAAGGAGGTTTTGAAGGATGGAGTTTTGATGGCGAATACAGTGGGACAAATTGAGATTCAAAGCCATAAACTGGTGAGTACAGATTCCCCACAGAGGAGCTGGGTCCTGGGATCTCTGGGCAGCCCCTTGGGTCTGTTAGTTCTCGTCAACATGTTGACCTTCTGGAATTTGGGAAAACACAAAGTACTTCCTGGCCTTATGCCCTGAACTCTGCTCTCTGGCATACAAATATGTTCAAATGAGCTTTGGCCTGGTGAGGATTTGAAGTGGCCAGGCCAACCCAGGGAATGGGAGGTGGAGGTCAGTGTGACTTGAAACCTGAACAGACAGCATGGAGGTTCTGTGGCTCCAGTTCAGCTCCCCTAAGCCTGGGTGCTGGTTCCCTGTGGGCAGGTGTCTTGCTTGGTCACCCAGCCTCTTCTGCTGGACCACACCTACCAAAAAACAGGGCATCCTGAAGGTGATGACCTCCCCTCTATGTGGCCCCAGGAACTTGACTTTTTCAGGGAAATGCTGTGAAGGACCCCAGAGATGACCAAGTGCATTTTTGGTCAAAGTGTGGCCCAGGATTGAGGATGGCCCAGGGTCACCTTACAGCATGGGTTAGCCAGACATGTCCCTGAATCTCATTCCAGGTCCCCAGCACCCCATCTCTAGGGTGGACCTGGGATTTTCCAGGTCACAAGTTCTCTGGCTGATTCAGACTGAGAGTGCTTTGAGCCAGCCCCCTGCATTCAGTGAGTGGACTGGAGTCTGATTGGCAAAGGGATCTGTCCTGAGACTAGGATGAGAGCCCAAGGCTACTCCTAGTCCAAGGCTGGTCATCACACTTGGCATCCGTTCTTCACATCTACCTTCCTTTCACTGTGCAAACCTGGAGTTCAGGTCCTGAGCATTCAGCCCTGGCTACCAGATCAGTGGGCTGTCAGTTGCTGCAGGAGCAGAGAAGCCAGGAATTAGAAACTGAATCCTGAAATTGGCCCCCTAAGACTGATTCTATGTTTTCAGCCTATGATTTCCTTATGAATAATCCCTTCCTCCATCCAGCCCCCAACCCTCCCCTATGGCCCAGCTCCCTGCCCTCAGCTCTGGCCCTACATGTGTGCACATCTTCATAAACACCCACATCACACTCAACACTCTGAGACCTCAGGGCTCTCAGGCTCCTCCATCATGTGTTCCCTGCATCAGAAAGTGAACAAAGATGAATATGCCCCGAAATCAGCATTGAAAGACTGAAGTTGCAGCCCTGTGCAGCCTTGATCCCATTACTGCCCTTCTCTAGCATATGGAGGATGTCACTCAGTGTTTATCATTTTGCCTTCTTATTCTGGCTTAGATCACCCCACCCATGACCTGGGAAGACAAGGTAGACAAAACCAGCCCCTGTTCAATGTGTTGTGGGGACCCCGACTGTCTGTTTTTGCTGCATTGGGTCTTTGTTTCGATGCACAAGCTCCCTAGTTGTGGTGTGCAGGCTCAATGTGGGTGTAGTTGCCTTTTGGCATGTGAGATCTTAGTTTCCCTACCAGTGATTGAAGCGACACTGCCTGCATTGAAAGGCAGATTCTTAACCACTGGACCACCAGGAAGTCCCAGGGATCCCTGGTTTTGCTCACAGTTTTCTTCCCCGCAGTTAGCACACTGCTGCTGCTGCTGCTAAGTTGCTTCAGTCATGTCTGACTCTGTGTGACCCCATAGACGGCAGCCCACCAGGCTCCCCTGTCCCTGCTGCCACATAAAAGTACTCAGTGAGTATTTGTTGAATTACAGATAAAGGTAAATGTAGAGGCATAGAGATGCTAGAAATCAGAGGGAGCCCTTGAGCTGAAAAGGGCTTCCCTGGTGGTGCAGATGGTAAAGAACCTGCGATCCCTGGATGGGGAAGATCCCCTGGAGAAGGGAATGGTAACCCACTCCAGTATTCTTGCCTGGAGAATTCCATGGATAGTGGAGCCTGGCAGGCTACAGTCCATGGGATCACAAAGAATCGGAAATGACTGAGTGACCAACACTTGAGCTGAAAAGGCCCCTCCAACTTCAGCTCCAGAAAGGCAGTAGGAAGTACCTATGTGAAAAAGGGGTGATGTCACCTAAGAAGTTCCTTCATTTCAGAAAGGTCCCCATTGCCTTGTGGAGCTGGTTAGTCATTGACAAAGGACAAAGGATTGGACAGGGAAGGAACCTTCTGAGGAGTTAGCCAGGAGTGTGGGCTGTAAAGGGGCTTCCCTGGTGGCTCAGAGGGTAAAGCATCTGCCTGCAATGCAGGAGACCTGGGTTTGATCCCTGGGTCAGGAAGATCCCCTGGAGAAGGAAATGGCAACCCACTCCAGTACTCTTGCTTAGAGAATCCCATGGATAGAGGAGCCTGGTGGGCTACAGTCCACGGAGTCGCAAAGAGTCGGACACAACTGAGCGACTTCAAGAGAGCAGGAAAACCCAGCACACAGTTTAGGATCACACTGGGAGATGTTAGGGGTGGGAGCGGTGCTGCAGTTGGTGCTCTGAGCTGAGGGGGTGGGGAAAGCAGGCGGAACATCTCTGGGGCCCTGGGAAGCTGAGCATCCTGTGTAGAAGCCCAAGCCTGTTTGCTCCTTCTTGGTCTCAGATGCTGAAAGGCAACAGAGAAAACAAGGATCCTAGGAAGCAGTCCAGGAACGTTCAGCGTCTGCTGGGAAGTCAACCCAAATGCCACAGGAATGTGACTTGCTGAGTTCTGAGAGTGGGGAGGCCCGACAGCATGTGGCCACATGAGGAGACTGTAAAAGAGGCTTGAGTTCAGATTTGCTGTGTGGGTGAGAGGGAGTGTTCCTGCTAGGAGCTTCCTGATACACTTGGAGGGGCAGCTCACTCTCTCCCTGAGTTGGAGCTGAGCTCCCTCTCTGGAGGCCTTGGGGAGTAGCCCATTTGAGGGATCACTGAAGAGGGGCCCATTTGAGGGATCACTGTGGCCCACTGAAGAGGGGACACAGACTGAACTGACTAGAGGACCTGAGTGAAGGCCTGGCCAGGACCGCCTGCTCTAAGTGCAGCTCCATCATTTCTGTCTGAGACGAAGGGCTCCTGAAGCATGAAGTTAAAGCATGTGGGACCAGAGCGTGACTTGCTATATGGGGTGGAAGGTGTGGGTGGCTCAGCCACTCAGTTGCACGTGGGGGCCACTCAGTGTCTAGCCCAGTGTTCTCAATCCTGGCTGTCCAGCAGAATCACCTGGTGACCCCTTTCTGAAAACCTCAGTGCCAGGGTCCCAGCCCCTTTTGTCGCTATTGTTCAGTTGTCAAGTTGTGTCTGACTCTCTGCGACCCCATGGACTGCAGCACACTAGACTTCCCTGTCCATCACCATCTCCAGAATTTCTCCAAGTTCATATCCATTGAATTGGTGATGCCATCCAACTATCTCATCCTTTGTTTCTCTCTTCTCCTTCTGCCCTCAGTCTTTCCCAGGATCAGGGTCTTTACCAATGAGTCGGCTCTTCACATCAGGTGGACAAAGTATTGGAGCTTCAGCTTCAGTATCACTCCTTCCAATGAATATTCAGGGTTGATTTCCTTTAGGATTGACTGATTTGATCTTCTTGCTGTCCAAGGGACTCTCAAGAGTCTTCTCCAGCACCACAGTTGGAAAGCATCAATTCTTCAGTACCCTCTCAGCCCCTATGTTCTTAGTTGCTCAGTCATGTCTGACTCTTTGCAGCCTGGCTGCAGCCAGCCAGGCTTCTCTGTCCATAATGATTCTCCAGGCAAGAATACTGGAGTGGGTTGCCTTAACCTCCTCCTCCAGGGTGTCTTCCCAACCCAGAGATCGAACCTAGGTCTCCCGAATTTGCAGGCGGATTCTTTGCAGTCTGAGCCACCAGGGAAGACCTCTCTAGACATTCCAATTTAATAGGTTCCAGGTGAGACCCAGGCACAGCTAGTTTTAGGGTATTAGTAGTTTTAGTTTTTTAACTTTTTATTCTGAAAAACAAAGTGAACAGAACAATGTTTCCTCTCCACTTTGACATCTGCCCCCACCAACCCCGACCCATTTGCCCATCACCCTGCTTAAACAATTTCCGATTCTTGGAGCCCAGTCTGAGGGCAGCAGTTCCTCCACCAACTCCCGCAGAACCTGCCCCCGGGTGACTTGGAAGCCGCAGGGCATCCCCAGGTGGTTCCATGTGCAGACTGGGTTGGGGCCTGCAGATCTGGTCTAGTCTCTTCATACAGATACGCAAACTGTGGCCCAGAGAGGAGAAAGGCCTTGCAAAAATCCCACAAAATGTCCCTTCCTACTTTAACATTCTATAAACTTGTGAACTTGGAAGCACCATAGAGACTTTCAGAGAATCTTTGTCAAAGCACGTCTGAGACGCCTCACCCTGGTACCAAGCCCAGGCCTCCTGAGGGAGAGTGGGCCTCTGCCCCAGGTGCCAACAGGTTTCTTTTCTTCTGGTTCCTGGCAGAGCTCCATCCGGCTTTGTTCTTCTTAGCCTCATAGCACTATGGCCCTCTGGTGGCCCTTTGTGAATGCTCTCAAGCTCTCAGGCCCTTTGGTTGAAACTCAGTGTTTCTGTTTTGGGGACTGCAGGACCAGGTGGGGCTGTGATGATGCAGGGCTGGGAGAGCTGGGAGTTGGTGGCCCGAGGGGCTCCTCCAAGCTCCAGAGGCATGGAAGCACGTGTTCATAGAGGTTCCTGCTCTCTGAGGGTTGGGTGGCAGACCCTGATGTGGGTGCCTGCAGTTGGCCTCTCACATACCACGTCTGTCTGCGTTTCTAATCAGAGTACACATCCTCTCTGTGAAATGGCCGTTATTGACTCAGGACCTCTTTAGGAGGAACTGAATCCTGATCGAGTGGGTCTGACTCCCCAAGGCCGGGGATCCCTAGTGGTTATAGCACCCCCAGTGAGGGGAGCTTCCAGGCTTGGAGTGGCTTTGGTCAATGTATAGAGGCTAGAGTTGTTTCCTCTCCTGCTTTTCAGATTTCCTTCTGTGTCATCCCTCCAGCTGGGGTGGGCCCTGATCCTGGTGTTCTTCCATGCCATCCTTCAGAGGCAGCCAACACCACCTCCTTCCTGCTCTACTAGAGAGGCTGTTGCGGGGGCCAGGGCTATGTGTGGGTCAGGGAGGTGGGGGGCATGTCAGCACACTGCTTCACGGGTCCACATCCAAGAATTAAAGGACCAGGGACCCCACATCTTCACTTGACATTTAGCCTGAAGTCCCAGGGACACTCATATATTCATTACCTTAAAGCAGTAGCTTCCAGGAGAGTTAAAACAGGGGCCCTGACTCAAGCTCTTCCTGTGTTTGTCACCTACTGGTGAAATCTCCAGATTGCTGGATAGAACTGCTATGCATTTGAGTGCTGAGGGAGTGGGGTTGTCAGAGTAGAAACTGGGTCTCCATCACAGACACACCTCTGAAAAGAGGGAGGGGGCAGAGTAAGATCCTTCACTGTCTAGCTAAAAGGCAGAGCAGGTACATGGGAGATCCCCAAAGATGCTTAGATTTCTGTATGCCAACAGGTCTGACCTCAAGGATGTATATTCACTATCTCTGTTGGGGAGTTCAGGGGAGACTTGCTAGAGGTGGGGAGGAGAGCGACAGAGCTAAGTGATGGTCTTGGAACAGGGAACGTAACTTATGAGCACCACACCCCATCTCCGAATGTGCACCGTGGAGTTGGCTCAGTTCCAAGTCATGTCAAGCTCAGCCACCTCTTTTACTTTCTGTCAGGGCATCCTCAAAGGGCCAAGCTGAATACCACCTTTATTTTCCCAGAAAGGTACACATGGCCTTGTTGTTTCAGGCACACATGTAATTTTTATTTTGTGAAAATTTATATGCTATAGAGTCAACTCTTAGTATAATTTATAAGAATGTATATACTTTCCTAAAATAGCTAGTTGCATAGTCCAGCGTCAGGTTAGACCTGGTAGAGGTGATTGGGCTCAGCTCTTCCTTCTAAATGGGCCCAGGGTGGTATTGATGGAGTAAGCAAGGCTGGGAATTCACCTGGCCCTGTCACGTGTGATACAGGGGATGTGCAGATTTTGCTAAGACTTTTATCTTCATTTTCAAACTTCATGGACTAATTTAGTTTCTTGCCATGATCATTTTCAGTCAATTCTTGTTTTTTAAATTGAAGCTAGTTGATTTACAGTGTTGTGTTAATTTCTGCTGTACAGCAAAGTGATTCAGTTACCCATATATATATAGATTTAAAATATTCTTCTCCATTGTGGTTTATCATAGGATATTGAATATAGTTCTTTGTGCTGTACAGTAGAACCTTGTTTATCCATTCTTTGTGGATATGTATATAATAGCTTACATCTGCAAACCTCAGTATTTCACTCGACCCCTTCCCCCAACCCCCTCCCCCTTAGCAACCTCAAGTCTGGTCTCCATGTCTGTGAGTCTGCTTCTGTTTCATAAATAGGTTTATTTATGTCATATATTAGAGTCCACAGATAAGTGATATCATATGGTATTTGACTTTCTCTTTCTGACTTCACTTAGTATAATAATCTTTAGTTACGTTCATGTTGCTGCAAATGGCATCATTTCATTCTTTTTTATGGCCGAGTAGTATTCCATTGTATACATTAACTACATCTTCTTTATCCATTTATCTGTTGATGGACATTTAGGCTGTTCCCATGTCTTGACTATTGTGAATAGTGCTGCTGTTAACACTGGGGTGCATGTATCTTTTTGAATTGGAGTTTTGTCTGGATATATGCCTAGGAGTGGGATTGCTAGACCATATAGTAATTCTCTTTTTAGTTTTCCATAGTGGCTGTGCCAACTTATATTCCCACCAGTTGTAAGGGCGTTCTCTTTCCTCCACATCCTGTCCAGCATTTGTTATTTATAATTTTTAATGATGGCTATTCTGACTGCGGTGAGGTGGAAACTTGTAATTTTGATTTGTATTTCTCTAACAATTATTGGGCTCCAAAATCACTGCAGATGGTGACTGCAGCCATGAAACTAAAAGATACTTGCTCCTTGGAAGGAAAGTCATGACCAACCTAGACAGCATATGTAAAAGCAGAGACATTACTTTGCCAACAAAGTCCGTCTAGTCAAGGCTATGGTTTTTCCAGTGGTCATGTATGGATGTGAGAGTTGGACCATAAAGAAAGCTGAGTGCTGAAGAATTGATGCTTTTGAACTGTGGTGTTGGAGAAGACTCTTGAGAGTCCCTTGGACTGCAAGGAGATCCAACCAGTCCTTCCTAAAGGAGATCAGTCCTGAGTGTTCACTGGAAGGACTGATGTTGAAACTGAAACTCCAATACTTTGGCCACCCGATGCAAAGAGCTGACTCATTTCAAAAGACCCTGATGCTGGGAAAGATTAAAGGCAGGAGGAAAAGGGGATGACAGAGGATGAGATGGTTGGATGGTATCACTGACTCAATGGACATGAGTTTGGGTAAACTCTGGGAGTTGGTGATGGACAGGGAGGCCTGGCGTGCTGTGGTCCATGGGGTCACAAAGAGTCGGCCGTGACTGAGTGACTGAACTGAACTGAACAATTATCAATGTTGAGCATCTTTTCATTCATATAAATTGCCAATAGGCCATTTTCTTGTCTGGAAAAATGTTTATTCTTCTGTCCATTTTTAAATTGGATTTTTTTGTTGTTGAGTTGTATGAGCCGTTTGGAAATTAAGCCCTTGTTGGTCATATTGTTTGCAAATATTTTCTCCCATTCTACAGATTGTCTTTTCATTTTATTTATGGTTTCCTTAGTTAATTCTTTTTATCTCACCCTGTTTTGTTTGTTTTCTAAATGAAAAGTCCGGAGATTTACCTGTTGGTCCAGTAGTTAAAACTGCACTTCCACTACAGGGGACGTGGGTCCTCGGTGGGGGGACTAAGATGCCACGTGCTCACAGCATGCCCTCCCCACCACCCCAAGTCCAGAGATTGGTTTGCCCTGAAAAATGGAAACATTCAATGATGTTACCAAATTAGGATTTCTTCTCACTTTCAGAGTTCATTCTAAGAAATTTTATTTCAAGAAAACAGAAATGAAAATAAAGGTGAGACTTTCTCATTCTGCTTGTTACCTGTTGCCAGTGATGGCAGGCAAATAGCATTTGGAAACTATCCGGCCATTCTGCTGCATGTAAGCCGGTGAGGTCAGGGCAAGAGAAGGAGGTGGCACATTCCTGGCTCCTGAGTAGGAAAGAGTATAAGGAGGCCCAGGTGGCTTTTCCGTTGGCTGGAGCTCTGTGGTCTACAGGAGAGGCTATGTCTGGTGCCCCAGAAGCGGGCTATCTCTTGTCCTCACTGCCTGGCCGGCCTGGGTCCTACTGGCTGGCTGCCAGTTTGTCTCAGGTTGTCCAGTCTCTCTCCCTTCCCCTGCCTTTGAGGAAGCCCTTCCCTGCCCCAGCATCTCCACCTCTGTATCTTGATGTCCTCCTGGCCTTGCACACTCTTCCAGAGTTTGTCTTCTCTTATCCCTGGCCCCCAAAGTAAGGTCACCTCTGAGGCCAGCAAGCTGCCTTCCTCCAGGTCTTCAAGCTCTAGGAAGATGGCCCTACAGTTGTCTTATTTTCCTTTGGCATAAGCAGGCCTCACTAGTCATCATCCCACCGCACTGACCGCCTGTGCCTGTGGGGTAAGGGGGCACCTTTGTTCTCTCTATTCTGAGCACTTCCCTCCCTGTTCCTCCACCCCTGGGGACTTCATTCCAAGGCCCCGAGGCTTCTCTCCCAACTCACCAGATACTGAGGCCAGCTCTGGAGAGAGAACTAAGTGGACATTTAAATTGATACAAAGAAAACAAGCAAATATTCAGTAAGGTTCTGACTTGAATCCCGAGATCTAAATGTTCCCATGCAAAGTCCTCACTTCCTGCTTCCCAAATTCCCCTGCCTGCAGCCCTTAGAGAACAAACACCCGCAGGTGGAGTGGCCTGTGGCATTGACAGGTGCCTAGGAGAATGGAGGGCCTTTCAGACAAGGGACAGGCTGAGTCTGGCCACTGGGGCAGGAAAGGGGTACACATGGCGAGAAGAGGCCCGTCTGCCTTGCTGTTCGCAACAGTTTCTGGACAGCAAAGTATTTAGTATCTGGACTCTTCTCCAAGGGCTACTGACTGCAGTAAGGCTGTGGTGTTTCAGCCCATCTGGCAGAGGGACTCTTGGCCCTATGAATATGCCTTTATCTTTACTGGAGCAGAGCAAAAACTCAAACACAGAGAGGCGGACTCAGGCTGGAAGGAGGGGGACTGGTCTGCAGCCCCAGGAGCAGCAGTGTTAAAGTAGGACTTGGCGGGGTTTCATCCTCTGCAGTGGGTAGCTGAGAGTGTGGGTGGGAATACTGATGTTTTGTTCAGAGAAGCAGGAGGAATTTATAGTTCTTTATGGAAAATAGGATAGGTTAGCTCACTTATTACTCAACCAGTCTTTTCAAGAATAACACAGGCTTAATGCTAATCTAAAAGCATTTTCCAACAAAGGCCGTAAAATGCCAGAAGGACCCTAGAGACACCACAAACAGCTCCCTTTCCGGTAAAATAAGGGTGGCCATGGAGAAACCGCTGCTGAGCCGGGGCACTTTCCCTCCTGCCTGGAATTATGGCCCCTTCATCGCCTGTGTCTGTTTTATTACTGCAGACTTTAGGCTCAGCATTATTTCAGTGCACTGCTGAGGAAGTCAAACTGAGGGAGAGAGGATGTCTGTTTATTGGCTCTCGCTGGCATCTCCCCTGTCTGCCTCCCAGTAATGTTATTTGGGCTTACTCCAAGCTTCAGGGAGTGGACAGAGGCCAGGGCTCTAAGTCCTGTGAGTTATCACTCTATGATTCCAACTCACCAAATCCAAGGCAGTGTATTTGCCGATCTGCCTGTACCAGAGGTCCAAGGTCAAAGCTGGGTGGTGGGCGGCGGGGGGGGTCCCTCCAGTGTTACTTCTGCTGTTATGGACATCAGGCAGTGAGAGCTGGACAATTGCTTTTGGTTCTCCCAAGTGCTGTTGTGTCACGCCGCCAGTGCCTAGAACTATGTTAGGCATAGTTGGGAGATAAAGAAAATGCACACAACAGAATTGTGCTTCCTTCAAGAAGCACACAGAGGTTTGAGAGATCAAGACAAACACCTCTGAAACAATCACAAATAGACTATATCAGGGTGGGAGTGAAAGACTGCCTTTTTGGAGCCTGGCCCTGACTGGCCTCTCAGGGAGGCAAAGTGCAGCGCTGAAGGAGACCCAGGAGTGGCCACAGAGGAAAGTTCCTGGAGAGACCAGAACTGCCTCAAATGGCAAGAACCAAACCCAGAGACAGGAAAAGCTCCGGGCACAGGACTGATTCAGATCCGGTGGCCTCTCTCCCTTCTATTAAAAGAATGCTAAATAATAATAGCCAGCATTGCCTTCGTCTCAGACACTGTTCTAGTTTCTTTAACAAAAGTAGGTTACTTGCTCCAATAATGCAGTGAGATCAGTACCGTTATTATCCCTATTTTATGAATGGGAAAACTGAGGTATGAGGAGGATCTAGCACACAACCAAAACCTGGGTAGCTGACTGTAGAGTTAGGTGCTTGATCGTGTTCTCCGATGCTCCTTGTGGCGCTGAGTTGAGGATCTGGCCCAGATTTGGGAGCTGAGAACAAAACAGAACTGAAGCAGAGGTGCAGACAGCCTGTTCTGGAGGGGCATCCAACACAGACTGACACGCAGGCGTCATGGCAGCAGAGCCAGCATGACACTTTCCCTCTCTCCCTCACCCTCCAACTTTTTCTGACAATCCCTCATGGGGAGCAGGTGGGCAGACCATAGCCACCCAGGTTTTCACACAGTCCCAGGAATACCAGACTGAGATGGCTGGGCAGAGACCATATCAGCCAAGAATATGTTGGCAGAATGAATTACCTGATGACTTCTTGGAGGGATCACACAGGCTGGGCTGGGCAGTGTGATATGGACTCTGCTTTCTTTGGAAACTTGCAGAAGAGAGAGAGGCGGGTAGGACTTCCTGGAGGAGCCTAGGCTTGAGTTGACCATTGCAGAAGGAGTGCAAGTAAGTGGGCAGGGTAGGGGCTTCCCAGACAGGTGGTGGGCAGGACCTTGGTTGGTCCCCAGGTTCATGTAGGGAACCATCTGAGGATGGGAGGGGCCAATGTGAGGGAGCGGGGAGGCCCTCATTGTCACGGCCTGCCTGTCGGGCTTTGAGGGTCCTCCGAGGGTCCTCCAAGAGTCCAAGCAGAGAGCTGCAATCTCCACAAATCCTCATTCACTCTCTCCATGTAAAACTGAAGCAGAGGAGAGAGAGAAACTTTTTATTCTCATTCTGTAAGAGATGAAACTTCTAAAATAGTTACTTTTTGCAATTCAGCTCCTTTGATGGGAATTGTGTGCATAGGGATATTTAAATGAACTCTATATCTGTGGCGAGAATAGTTCCATTTCTCTTCGATGTTTGCAGCCATGGTGTTCTGTGTCCACAGGCTTGCAAATACTCTCCCAAAGCTCAGCCTTCAGCCTGCTTACCCTCCCACTCCAAAGCTGCTTCTCTCTCTAGAACAAGTAATGCTATGTCTTTCTCGAAGCCGGGAAAGCACGGTAACATTCCTACACAAAATATCAGCAGCTAGGGACCTTAGTTGAATTAAACAGGAGGCAGCAAATTTGGGAACTGGATAATGAGCACCTACAGCATGGCAGATACAGAGAAATACAAGCATGAATAATTCCATCCCTTTCTTCAAGAGGCTTAGGGCTCGGGGAACCCACATGGTAAAAGACAGCCCATGGCAACCTCAGAGCTAGAGGAGGGGGCACTGACTTTTCCAGTTTTAACACTCAGAGTCCTAGATCTCAGGAACACTTCCCCAAACCCACGCCCCAATTCCTGTCAAGTAGGGACTGTTGTTCACCCCAGTAGGAGGCTGTGACTGTTGGAACTGACTTACTCCTCATCTCATTCCTTGCCTCCATCCTCACCTCTACAAACAGCCTTTTGAAAAAAGCTCCCATTGCTCTTAAAATAATAATTGGTAATGAAAACAGTAACAGTAATTTATTCTTTACCAGTAGTTCTTAAAGGGGATCAGAATATGCCCCCTCCAAATATGCCATTTTGGAATATGGATTATTTTAAGTTGAAGGCAATTGAGAAGCAAAAATTGCAGGAAGAGTTCTCTGCCCTCCCCTTATCCACCTAAAAGCAAGGCATAAATTTCTCTTTTGAAGACATACCCATTCCCACACCAGCAAGAGGAGAGCAACTCTTATCACCAAGAGTCAGCACCAAGATGAGTCTGCATAAGCAAACCTTACTAAAATTATCCTTATCTTCCACTGATTTTCCACATATATTTCATTGTCACTTGCCCATAATTTATTGTCCCTTGGAGCCAAAGCCCTCTCTCCTTTGCTAAGGGCATATCTTTTTTGTGAATTCTGTGCATGTAAAATATTAATAAGTTTATATGCCTTTTCTCCTGTTGATCTGTATTTGTCATTAAATCTGAAGTCCCTCAGTACTGAATCTAAGAGGGTAAAGGAAAAGTTTCCTACCCCTGACATTCTCAACCTTGGCTACTGATTAGAATCCCTTGAGCAGCTTTTAAATCACATCAGCACGCAGGACCCTCCCCAGAGTAATAGGTCAGGCTCTCCCCAGGTGCTGTACAGCTGGGGTGAGAAACACTGCCCAGGGTTCAGGATGCCAGGGGGAAGCAGTGCACAGGGGTTTATTTAAATAAAGCAAATAAGCCAAAGCTTGGTTTATTTCCTGGAGTGGTTTCAGCTTCAGACCCAGATCAGAAATCACTCATGGATGATGGGGACAGACTCCAAAGGTAATAATGCAGATCCACAGGGACTTTACAGTTTCTGTCATGGGCAACTTTGTTGGGAAGTAGATAGAATGCGGGGCTTCTCAGGTGGTGCTAGTGGTAAAGAACCTGCCTGCCAATGCAGGGGATGTAAAGAGATGTGGTTTGATCCCTGGATCGGGAAGATCCCATGGAGGAGGGCATGGCAACCCTCTCCAGTACTCTTGCCTGGAGAATCCCATGGACAGAGGAGCCTGGCGGGCTACAGTCCATGGGGTCGCAGAGTCAGACACGCCCGAGTGACTTAGCATGCACAGACGGAATGCAGGAGAAGCACGCCACATGTGAGGCTCACTGTGTGTTTTTGGAGGGACAGCTAAGCACGTGAGGGCCTCTCTGTGGGGCCTGGGAACCCAAGATGGTCCTCCCTCTGACCCACAGCCTCCTGCTTTGCTTCAAGAAGTTGTTCCGAGGCTGTTTTCCAGGCTGCCACTCCCTGGCGTTCTGGTTTTTCCATTTGTCACCTCTGTGAGAGAAATTAACAGTTTTGCCAGACCCCATATAAACAGGAAGGCAAGCTGTTAACAAGAGCCTCCTGCCCCCGCTGCCAAGCCCAGCACTCACGTTTCCTTCCTCAGAGCCTGTCAATTGTGCGGAGGAGAAAGGTGAAGAATGGACCCTCTCCGGGCACTGTGTGGGTTCTCTTGTGGCCACTTGAATGCCAGTGTAGGGGCTTGCTGACAGCTAGGTCTGCAGCTGGCTGGTTTTGTCTGCTTTTTGAGGGACAGCCAGGGACAGCCACTGATTAAACTGGGAACAAAGCGAGACTGCAGGCGTGGCTGCTCACACCAGTGCTGCTGAACAGCAGAGAACAATTAATTGCCGTGTTGTGGAATGTATGGATGGGGGCAGGGAGGCGGTGGGAAATGTAAGAATGAGCAGGAAAATGTCAAGCCGTGCTCTTGTTCATTAGAAGCCGAGAGAGGGCCAGCTCTCCACGTGTTCTCAGGACCCACCACAGCGTGGGGGCCCTGGTTCCTCACCTTCCCAACTAGGGTGGTCTGACATACTGGTGTGTCCAAATGGGGATGCTCTGCCAAGCAAGATGGGGAGCCCCTTGGCCCTTGGGATGGCAGTTTTAGCTATTGTGTCTATGGTACAAAAATGCCTGTTTCCCTGTGTGCCATGACAGTAAAAAGGTCGTCTCCCTGCAGGTTTGCTGTAGGGACTATGCAAGCCAGGCTCTGTGTTTGTGCCCTAGAAGCTTGCAGTCTAACTTTTATCCCAGAACCAAAGGAGGAGGACATTGGGAAGAAGCCAGAGTCCCCCATTCTGCCACTACCACTGAAGAAGATTGCTGCTGGCTCTTCAGGGAAGCTGAAATCAGGAGGACAGTGGAGAGATGGGATTAGGGTGCATGCATGTGCTTGTGTGTGTGATTTAAGCCTGAGAAGCTAACTACATTCATGCAATAAAGGGATGGAAAAGAAGAACAGTAAGAATGGCATGCAAAGGGGTCTGAAGTAGCTGGAAGATGGTTTGGGACACAGACACAGGGAATTTAGAAAGTGTTGGCTCCTCTTTGATGCATCTTTATAGATACTGAAGGTTCAGATTCCTTTGTATGACACCATTATTGTTTGCTGGATTTCCTGACAAGACTGAGCCTCAAGGGGTGCTGGGATTTATTGAGATTACACAGAAATATTATGTTTCCTATTCTGGGTCCACCCTCTAGAAGGCTGAGCCCAACCTAAAAGTGTTTGTGTGCTGGTAGTTGATATGGGAGGTGACTTCAGGGAGAGAAGCAAGGCATGGGGCAAAGGGGGAGGGAGGGGAAAGAAAGCCAATATAGACATCTTCCCTGGTGGCTCCGATGGTAAAGAATCTGCCTGCAGTGCAGGAGACCTGGGTTCAATCCCAGGGCTGGGAAGATTCCCTGGAGAAGAGAATGGCTACCCATTCCAGTTACTCCATGGACAGTAAAGCCTGGCCGGCTATACTCCATGGGGTGGCAGAGTTGGACACAACTGAGCGACTAACGCTACACCACCACACATCAAGGTCATAGCTCTGTAAATGGAGCTTAAACCCACCTGGGATCGGCTCCCAGGCTGGTCTGCCTGATGATCAGCCGGATACATACATCAGCTTCTGTTGCCCATTGAGGGTTCTGTGGGAGGCATTAACTCTGCTGCATGTCAGGGCTGTGCATGTATAAATTCAAGGGGGCTCCCACTAGTGTCTACAGCATCACAGACATTTTCAAGTGGAGGAAGCAAGAGACACAGGCCTGCTCTTGAGACAAGTTGCTATCAGGGTGAGGCTAGCTGGCATAGGCTGAGGTTGGAATCAGAGATGAGACCAAGGATTGGGGTCAGGAAGCCAGAGGGAGCTGACCTACCATCACAGAGGACGCCCCTGACGTGACCCATGAAAGGACTGAGAGGCAAGGCAGGAAGGATATGTGATCTCAGGCCAGGCTGTAGCCGAGGGAAGCTCAGGGCCTTTCTATATCCCTTAATGTGCCTTCTCCCCCCTTGAGGGGGCCCCTGACTGACAGCCCCGCCCATCACCAGAGCAACACAAGGCACTCATGTCATGGCGGCTCCTGAAACTCCCACTCATCACTGCCTCTCTCACAGCACCCTTGTCCTACTGCCTGGACCCTATACCCTAGAGCCCCACCAGCTGCCATTAAACCTCTTGCTCCTTACTAGAAGTGTCTCTAATTACTGTTACAAGGCAAAAAGATGGTTCATATGGTTGTAACTTGGGTCCACAATAAATAAACTAGTGATAAATTTCAGGTGGGCACATCTAAGCAAGAGAAACTTGAAGACAGAACTGGGTGGGAGGGTCAAGAAGTCAGTGAGCTTCCCTGTCCTGAGAGAAGTCTTGATGGAGCTCCAAAGTGAAATCACTTTTTCCTAAATCCACTTTGGGGGTTCATGTGACGGGATGGGAATACTTCCTTTCTTAGCCAGCATTGCCTGTTAAAAGTTCCCTACAGAGCAGAGAAGGGAGCAGCGTGTACTGCTTTGCTGTTTCCTGAATAGACAGGGCAGGGACGAGGAAGTCCAGAGAACACTGTCCTGGGTAGCTGCCACTGGGGACCCAGCCAAGCTTCCAAGAGCAGAAAGGAACATGGGCATATATATGTGTGTGTGTGTGTGTGTATATATATGTGTGTGTGTATATATATGTGTATATGTAATGTATATATGTATATATAGGTGTGATAGATACTCTTGTTCACCGGCCCTAGGCTTATGTGTAATTGGACATAAAAGAATCCCTGCTCGATTTAAGTAACTGAACTCATCCCTTTGGCCCAAACATTTAATTGCCTCTTGTATGGGCTTTGCTACAATGTTGGGCAAGTACAAGCCAATGCAGGATCAATAATAAAGGGTACTGGTCCCATTTATTTCATTTACTGTGCATCTGGGTTGGGGGTGGTTAGAATGTGGTGAGTGCCATGGTGTTTTGTGGGTTTTTTCCCTAGCTTTCTTTGTTTTTTAAAAATTATTATTTTGAAGCTTACACCTTGTCAGCTCTAGTTTTATTCCAGTTTTTGCTTCTCTTGAAACAATTTCCAAAGAGTCTTCTCTCCTTAAAGCTGAAAAGGGAGGTTGGGGTGAGTTTAGAAAAAATAAGTTCTGGTCAGGATCCAATGAGAGAGGTAGAATGACTTAAGAGATGTGTGTGTCTGTGTTAGAGAGAGAGAGAGAGAGACAGAACCACAAAGAGATTTGACCTTATACAGTTACAGGAGCTGAAAGACAGGGAGGCCTGGCATGCTGCAATCCATGGGGTCGCAAAGAGTTGGACATGACTTAGCTACTTAGCTACTGAGTTATGGGAGCTGGTTAAAGAGTCTCTATAAGGCTATTTTCTTTCGTGTCTAATGCTTGAGTTTGGAGTCTTCAGAGAATGGATTTGGGAAGGGAAGATAGGTATAAAGTAGAGAACCAGGACAAGCAGGAACCCACAAGAATGAGGTGAAGCCCAAGGAGGATTGAAACCCATGTCAGTCCTCACTGCCTCTGACTTGATGACATGAGTGTCCTGTGGGAGAAGATGGTGCCCTCAGAACTAATTAGCCCGCAGAACTAATCACACACCTGAAGTCAGAGAAGCTGAAGAAGGTTCTAGGGGAAGGTGGAACTGTTGTAGGCTTGACTGCTACCCCCACACCAACAGAGTGAGCCAGCAGATTAAGTCACAGTGTGTGTGAACTACAACATGGCTGCTGCCTCAAAATGGCTGCTGCCTCCTTTCTACCTCTAAGGGACTCTCTCTTACAATTCAGTCTAACCAGAAACACACAGGAAAGGGAATTCTGGAAGATATAACTCAGCCTGGCCAAGTTGTTAGGTTACAAAGACACCGAGTGTTCTAAACAAAATAATAGTAAATTATTGTTTGGCAAAAATATTAGCTACTATCTTTTGAGCAATATGCCAAATGCATAAGTTACTTCATTTAATCTCATGACAGTCCTATGAGAAAAGTATTCTATCCCCACTTTGCAGATGAGGAAACCAAGTCTGAGAAGTTGCAGTGAGCACATTGTTATGGACCATATAGTACACAAGACTCTTCTTTCCTGTGAGGAACTTGTCCTGTGCAGTTTGGGTTTGGGTTTACAGTCTACCCTTGGGCAAAGGGAAGAACATGTGACCCAGACCTGACCAATCAGAGCGCCCCATCCTCTTGGTCAGTGACTAACCCATAAATGGACATTGACCCAGAATGGGCCCATCAGAACCTTTCCCGGGAATTTTCTATCAGGGAAAATATGATCTTTGTGTCTTGGGGGCTTGTCAGGTTAAGTGTGGGGCTTGGTTTCTTGTACTAGTATTACTCACCATATAGAACAAACTTATCTGAGCATGGAAAGATATATGGATCCCTAGATTCAACCATGTCTAAAGTTTGCTGTATTCTCAAACCACCCAGCCTGCCTGAGTCTATACATTTGTTATTTACGTTAGATAGTTTGGGTTGGGGTTTTGTCAGTTGTCACCAGAAGAGACTAGTAAACAAAATTGGTGAAAAAAGAGTATTGTAAGTGAAAGATCCCACAATGTAGATTTCTTATACAAGGGGAACAAACGTGGGTTTCTTGGGTATATAAACCAATAAAATTTCAATTATTTAAAAAAATAAAATGTTGCTTGTAATGAAGAGAGTATGTCTAATACAAAGGTTAAAAGACTGGCCCAGGGTTGCCCAGCCAGTAAGAGAAAATGGCTAGAACTTGAATCCAGGGTTGTCTGATTCCAAAGCCTAGGCCCTTAACTTTGGCCCACACTATGCTGCTGCTGCTGCTGCTTCTGCTGCGTCGCTTCAGTCGTGTCTGACTCTGTGCGACCCCTTAGATGGCAGCCCACCAGGCTCCCCCATCCCTGGGATTCTCCAGGCAAGAACAGGGGAGTGGGTTGCCACTTCCTTCTCCAATGCATGAAAGTGAAAAGCGAAAGTGAAGTCGCTCAGTCGTGTCCGACTCTTCACGGACCACATGGACTGCAGCCCATCGGGCTCCTCCATCCACGGGATTTTCCATCCAGGCAAGAGGACTGGAGTGGGGTGCCATTGCCTTCTCCGGCCCACACTATAGCCACACTCATTTAGTTCGTGCTTCTGAGGTCAGTCACCACAGGCTCTGTCTCTAGCATGTCAAAGAAGGTTCAATGGTTTGCTTAAAGGAACGCCTGATGTGAGCTTTCCTAATTTGCTTTGGAGACAA
This sequence comes from Oryx dammah, assembly GCF_014754425.2. Classification (NCBI taxonomy): domain Eukaryota; kingdom Metazoa; phylum Chordata; class Mammalia; order Artiodactyla; family Bovidae; genus Oryx; species Oryx dammah. The sequence goes on from NW_024070209.1 coordinate 60,142,810, forward strand.
AGGAGACTAAGGGGTGAAGCAAAAGTAGCCAGGTTGTACCACATAGAATTTTAGTTCCCTGCCAGGGATGGAACCTGCAGCTCCTTCAGTGGAAGCATGGAGTCCTAACCACTGGACTGCCAGGGAGGTCCCTAAAAGTAACCAGATTTGAGATCAAGATCTAAGGCCGTGATTTGGGGTTCATGCAGCCAACCTCCACTGTGCCTGTTACTTGAGTATTCTATGTCCTGAACTCAAACTGACCAAATCGGTGATTAAGGCAAAGTTCATGCTAGTCAATCCAGATGTCATATTGCTACTCTATTTTTAAATCTTTCCCAGGATGCAAATTTGACAGTGTTCCTTCCTATTCTCATCCAGTGTCCAGTCACCTCACAATGAGAAGTTCTTTATGACTAACTTGCAAGCTTCCTGTTGGAGCTCTTCAAACAAGTGGAAAACATCTGGTCTTTGCTCAGCAGTTAACATAGTTTTAAAGCCCAAATTAACTCCTCACCTTTTTCCTTTCAAAGTTTAAGAAACTTAATTTAGTCTTAATGCCTCTTTCAAAGATTCTATTTTCCAATGATGTTGGTGCTACTTGTCCAGACTATTTCTAGGGCTCCTCTATCTCTAGGAAGCAGCATCCTATGGGAATGTTCTAGATCTGTGTTGTTCAGTACAGTAGCCACTGGCCATGTGTGCCTATTGAGCACTTGAAATATGACTGGACTGACTGATGAATTTGAATTTGTATTTAATTTTAATTTATTTAAATTTAAATAGCCACATGTAACTAACTCCTCCCATTGTATATAACACATATATGTTTTGATCTTGTTTCTGGCCTCCCAAGTATTATCTTTATCCTTTAAAGACGTGCTGACTTTTGTTCAGTCAGTGGTTCACTAGGACCCTCTACTCTGTGTGACATTTTTAGTTTACAGCTTCTATTTGAGTACTTTGATACTTTTTTCATGTCACCAAGTCTGTATTTATCTCTACTGGAATTCTATTTCTACCCCTGTTTCTCATATTGTTTAGAATAGTTTGGCTTTGACCAAAAAGGGTGGTCATACTATAAAGTCAGCTGGTGGATAATTACATAAGAATTCCTCAGATAGAGCAATAAGAGAAGAGCAGTCATGACTTTCTTGAGTCATGATTTCTTTGGTGGGGCTGTCTATTGCTGCAAAAAAGAGGGAAAAGTTAATATTGATTTCACGCTTTCCTGCTTCTTCCCCTGAAAACCTTGCCTGATCTTTTTGCTTTCTACATGTGTTATTTTACCCCAGTGTTTGGAAATACTATGTCAAACTGATCTCGCTGATTCTCAGAGCAGGGAGATTACAAAACTTCAAGAAAAATATTCATGAAATGCAAGTGGCTCTAAGGGTCTGAGAGTGAGTGTATTGGCTACCACCACTTTCTTCTCTTCATTGTCCTTTTATTTTTTCACTGACCTGTGCTTTTGACCTTGCATTATTCAAGGAAGAGTGGTACAAGGGTTTTTTTTTTTATGTAGGATATGTGTTCTAAGATCCAAGAGATTGGGGAGGGTATCTTTAATTCGGTTAATCCAGTGTGTCCTTTTAACAGTTCCTATGCACAGTTCTATTTTGCAGTTAGTACAGGGCTAAAGCCTGCTGAAAGTTGACTTTAGGAGATGGCAACAGAAGATGACCAGCTATTGACTCTTATTTTCTGGCACTGCTGAGTTATATTTGTCTGCATGCTCAGGATCTGCCCGAATCAAATGACGATTCTCCTGAGCAGCCGCAAGAGCCCCAGGCCCTCAACTCCCTGCATGGAGCCAGTGCTACTACTCTCTGCCACTTCAAGCAGACTTGCACAGAATTAGCCTTACACAGTTTATGTTTAATTTTAAAAGCTGCATTTTTTGTGTGTGTATTTCCATTTTGGTGAGCAGACCAGATGCTCTGCCAAATTTACCCTCAGCTAATTGCGTAGTTCAGTGTCCTGAAATGTGCCCTTGTTTGCTTAAAACCTGCTGATTTGCGAAAGAAACGGTTCCAGTAATGTGGGTCAGAGTGGACACTCCTGTGGAAACTAAACTGATCAAGAAAGAGCCTTAGAGTCCTGGCTGGGGTGCGGGGTGTGTGTAAATCTGGTAGGAATACAGGACTCTCCAGGGCAGGATTGTCATTTTAATGATAAAGCTGCTGGGGTGGCGTCGGGAGAGGGCTGGAGACATGGACAAAAATCAGTTTGGCTCCAATCCATCCTTGGAACCCCCTCAAGCTTTTCATTTTGAGCAGCCTTTGGGGCAAGATTGGAATAAAATATTAATGCACAGCTGGAGGAAAATAATTTTCAAATCTGACATTTGCTGTGCCTCTGTCCCTGGAGGCCCTCTGATGAGATGTATGTGAAGCAGGAGTGATCATCTAACAAGAATAGAGTGAAGATGAAGTTGCTCAGTTACTCTGCCCTGTTCCTCAACCTGGAACCTGATGGCAGAGGTGTCCCTAGGGACTTGGCTCAAAGCAGATCACAGTGTTCTGACCCCTGCTGCCTGGGAAGTGAGCTGAGAGCAGTCTGGAGGGGAGTGAAAAGCAGAGTGGGGAACTGAAAGAGAGACCAAAGTGGAGCAGCTCCAGTGGAGGGACAAACAAGGGGACGATCACCTGCCCATCTTGGTTGGTAGCAGGGGGGTGGGGGGAAGGGTGTTCCCACCTGTCAGTGGGGCAGGATATCAACCTCATCATTTTTAGCACGTGCTCCTACTCAGGGTGTCCTGGGGGCAGCTCCCCTCTGGGCTTTTCACTCCCTTGTTGAGTGCGTGTTCCTGCCAGTCTTGTTGCTATCTTTCTCTTAAGAGATGTTTGGGGGCCTAAAAGGCAGACACTAGGGAACAATTCCACTGGATTTCATTCAACTCTTGTAATCCTTCAAGAATTTATTTCAGTCCACAGCTGTTCAATTGTTTTAATAATTGCATTAGTTTCCTATGGCTACATATCAGATTACCACAAATTCAGTGGCTTGAAACAGCACCAATGGATCTCACTGGGCTGACACCAAGGTGTAAGCAGGGCTGTGTTCTTTTCTGGAACAATCCTAGGAGACAGTCTGTTTTCTTACCTTTTGTGTCTTCTAGAGGCTGCCTACATTGCTTGATTTATGCCTCCTTCCAATTTCAAAGCCAATAATGGCTGGGTGAGTCTTTCTCATATTCCTTTTGACACTCTTCTGCTTTCCTCTTCTGCATTTAAGAACACCATGATCACACTGGACCCACCAGAATAAACCAGGATCATTTCCTTCTGTCAAAACCAGCTGCCTAGCAACCTGAATTCCATCTGCAAACTTACCTCCCACCACCTTTGCCATGTAAGCTAATATGTTCATGTGTCCTAGGGGTTAGGATGTGGATGTCTTTGGGGGACCATTGTTCTCCTCACTTTAATCATAAACCCTTGCCTTTCTCCAAGCCCTTTTATAGACCTTATTTGTGTCTAAAATGCTTCTGAGATAGGGGAGTGGGTGGGATTAATGTTTTTTAATAATAAGAAAGCTGAAGTAAAAGTTTAAAAAAAGTAAGCAAATAAAACTTGCACAGATCTCACCCTGAGTTTATTTTTTTGTAAAAAAAAAAAAAAAATTATTTATTTATTTATATTTTTGACTATACTGGATCTTCCTTTCTGCTTGGGTTTTTCTCTAGTTGTGGTGACCAGGGGCCTATTCTCTAGTTGCAGTGCATGGGCTTCTAATTGCAATGGCTTCTCTTGTTGCAGAGCACAGACTCTAGGGCATGTGGACTTCAGTAGTTGCAGCTCCCATGCTGTGGAGCACAGGCTCAATAATTGTGGCACTCGGGGCATGTGGGATCTTTCTGGATCAGGGATCAAAACTATGTCTCCTGCATTGGCACACAGATTCTTTACCATTGAGCCACCAGGGACCCCCTGAGTTTGCTTTGAAAGAGAAAATTGTTAAGATACAGGTCATGATGTTCAGTTCATTTCCAGGCTATAACTCTAGGTAATAATCTCAGAAAGAGGAATGTAGGGCAAGTATGGCCTTGTAGGACCAATGGTCAGACCTGGATCCAAGTTTTGTGTTCACATGAACTTGAGTTTGCTCTGTCATTTCCTCTTCCTGAGTCTGTCAGTCCTTGTTTTTGCCTTTCCAAGTAGCTTTGAAAGTGACCAAGATGAGAGCTTAAACACAGATCCTTACTGTAGGAAGTTATGACCCAAATGCAAAGCTGTTTATATTTATTAAGATGAATGCCATTAAAAGATGCTGCATGGAGAATAAAAGCCATGGCCTTGGTACTGACCTTGTTGAATTTTACATGAAGAAGGAATAGACTATCTGTAACAAGCAATCAAGATATGGACAAAAATTTTTTTAAATAACAAATGAGCTTTTTCATAAAATAGTTAGAATGATATCTAGGGCAATCCTAAAAACAACAGACTGGTTCCAAATAGGAAAAGGAGTACGTCAAGGCTGTATATTGTCACCCTGCTTATTTAACTTATATGCAGAGTAAATCATGAGAAACGCTGGGCTGGGAGAAGCACAGCTGGAATCAAGAATGCTGGGAGAAATATCAATAACAGATATGCAGATGACACCACCCTTATGGCAGAAAGTAAAGAGGAGCTAAAAAGCCTCTTGATGAAAGTGAAAGAGGAGAGAGAAAAAGTTGGCCTAAAGCTCAACATTCAGAAAACCAAGATTATGGCATCTGGTCCCATCAGTTCATGGAAAATAGATGGGGAAACAGTGGAAATAGTGTCATACTTTATTTTGGGGGGCTCCAAAATCACTGCAGATGGTGATTGCAGCCATGAAATTAAAAGTCGCTTACTCCTTGGAAGGAAAGTTATGACCAACCTAGATAGCATATTCAAAAGCAGAGACATTACTTTGCCAACAAAGGTCCGTTTAGTCAAGGCTATGGTTTTTCCAGTGGTCATGTGTGGATGTGAGTTGGACTGTGAAGAAAGCTGAGCGCTGAAGAATTGATGGTTTTGAACTGTGGTGTTGGAGAAGACTCAAGAGTCCCTTGGACTGCAGGGAGATCCAACCAGTCCATTCTAAAGGAGATCAGTCCTGGGTGTTCATTGGAAGGACTGATGCTAAAGCTGAAGCTCCAGTACTTTGGCCACCTCATGAGAAGAGTTGACTCATCGGAAAAGATTCTCATGCTGGGAGGGATTGAGGGTAGGAGGAGAAAGGGATGACAGAAGATGAGATGGCTGGATGGCATCACTGACTCGATGGACATGAGTTTGAGTAAACTCCGGGAGCTGGTGATGGACAGGGAGGCCTGGCATGCTGTGATTCATGGGGTCGAAAAGAGTTGGACACAACTAAGCGACTGAACTGAACTGAAAAGCAACTAACGAGGAGCAACTCTGCCTGCCTTTCCCTGATTGCCACTCAGATACACAGGACTCAATTATGCAGTTCTCCTAAAAGCTACATTTCCTTTGCAATTTGACTGGGAATCCTGAATCTAGGGATATCAATGAAGAAAGAAACAGGAAGTCCCTAACCTATTAATAGTTTGGATTTAAAAGGCTAATACTGAGCTTCTGCTTGCTGACACTCTTTCTCTGTTTTATTCTGTTCCTTTTGGAGAGTGGAATTAAAGACTTCCCTAGTCTTAGCACAGCGTCTCTGCTCAGGGGCCTGATTTAAAAATAATACACACACGCACAAAACCCTCTTGGGTTATTTGGTTATATTTTCATCAATAATAACGGAGCTTATTACTATTAAGGCAGGACTTAAACTTGAAAACAACATGCCTTCCTCAAATGGACACCTTTACCAGGTGATTGAGTTTGGCAGTGTACACTGCATGGACACCCTGGGGCTTGGAAAGGCTAACTGTATTATGAGCAACCTGCATCTCAGAAAGCAATTATAGTAAAACACTCCTAGGGCAGGTTTGCCCAAGGCTAAGTGGCGACTGATTCTTCCTCTTCTAGCTCTGGAGCTTAGCTATCTCAAAAATAGTTAAAATGAAAAGGGAAGGAATGTTTTCATTGGAGAGTCCCGACATAGTTTCCAGCATATTTTCCATTTGCTTCACTTTACTCTTGGCCCTGAATGAAGTAGAAGGTGGAATTTTCTCTACTGGAATCGTGAAAACCTGGCCTGTGTGCTCCTATCTGCTCTTGATATTGCTCATGCAGCTGCATTTGCTGTAAGCGAATTGCTTTTGTCTTTGGTGAGGATCACATTGCCTTGTGATTGCCCTGTGATTGGAGTGGGCATTTTCATGAGAGGCTTGGTTGTTCTTGCATTTTTGTTGTGTCTTTTTCAGTTTTCAATCCATGTGCTGATGTGGGCTTGTTTGCAAAGGGAAGAGGTATTTGGCTATTCCCTTTCACACAGTAAAGGTAGCAGCTTACTGGGGGCTGTTTTTATAACCTAGAAGACTGAAGTTTTTGAAAGAAATTTGGCAAGCCATAGGTGTTATTAAGATTTTATGTGATACGGAGCCGCACAATAACACCCTGCACATGGGCCTCTCTTTTAACTCTATTTTAATTTTTAAAAGCAAAACAAAACAAGACAAAACCTCCCATCAAAATGTTATTAGGTAAGTTTGAACATTTAAGCTCGATAGTGTTTACATCTATGAAATCCAGAATCATTCCACGTTGTTTCTGTAGGACCAAAAATCGGAGAAGGCAATGGCACCCCACTCCAGTACTCTTGCCTGGAAAATCCCACGGACGGAGGAGCCTGGTAAGCTGCAGTCTATGGGGTCGCTGAGGGTCAGACATGACTGAGCCACTTCACTTTCACTTTTCACTTTCATGCGTTGGAGAAGGAAGTGGCAACCCACTCCACTGTTCTTGCCTGGAGGATCCCAGGGACAGGGGAGCCTGGTGGGCTGCCATCTATGGGGTCGCACAGAGTCGGACACGACTGAAGTGACTTAGCAGCAGCAGCAGCAGGATCAAAAATGGATTTCAGAAAATATTTAACTCTGATATTAAAAAAACAAAACAAAACCTTACAATAAATGCTGAAGTATAAATACTGAGAAAGATTAGGCAACTTTTCATTAAAGTTTAGAAACACTCCGAGTTATAGATTAATAGAATGCAGGAAGTTATGCATTTGGGGAAAGGTTTTTATATTTTAAAATTTTAATACCAGGCCCTTTACTAAGAGAAACAGAAAAGCATGGTATCTTAACTGGCATGGAAACCCTAAGGGTTTAAATTGCCTCTCAGAATCCTTTTCTGACTACCTCATATGACTGTGTGCTATTCTTTTGTCAGCTTCTGTGTGAACTCTCAGTTTGTACTTCATTAATTTGTATCTGCAGAAATTTTTATTATAAAATGTGCCCTTGGGTTTTGTTCTAGGAGAAGGAAACAAGAGTACATGCATGCCAAGCTGCTTTAAAGCACTGCTGTTTCCTGCCTCCAACAGTGGGTTGATGCCCAGAAAGCCTTGGCTATTTGAAGTGGGACAGAATGCCAGCCAGTGGGGCCTAGAGTCCTCCCCAGCATCCCTTTATTACTCTCTGACACCCCAAGTTTTGAGAGGGGTACTGGACTGTAGGTCTCTTGAATAGTATTTTAACTCATCTTAGTATAGAATCCCATGTGCCCAGCAAACAATAGAACCTCCATTCATCTGTAGAACTGAACTGTGTGGTTAAGCTTTGGAATTGGACATACCTCAGTTTGAATCCCATTTCTGCCAGTTTTGGGGTATGTGATCTTGATAACTTACTAGAGCTCTGTTACTTGGGTTTTCTCATTTGTACAATGGAAAATGACATTATTATAATGATTATAGATGTCCCTGAGTTACAGTGGTTTTACTTACAACTTTTGGACTTTGGTGCAAAAGTCATGCATTCAGTAGAAACCATACTTCAGATTTTGAATTGGGACCCTTTCTTGGTCTGGCGATATGCTGCATGACGCTCCCACATGCTGCTGGGCAGGGCAGCTGTGGATCCCAGTCAGCCACACGACCATGAGGGGGCACAACTGATACACTAAAACCACCCTGGACCCACACAACCATTCTGCTTTTCACTTCAGCACAGAATCCAATACATTTTCATGAGATAGTCAGTGAAAGTGAAAGTAAAGTCGCCCAGTCGTGTCCGACTCTTTGCGACCCCATGGACTAGTAGCCTACCAGGCTCCTCCCTCCACGGGATTCTCCAGGCAAGAGTACTGGAGTGGGTTGCCATTGCCTTCTCCAGGGGATCTTCCCAACCCAGGGATCGAACCCTGGTCTCCCGCATTCCAGGCAGACGCTTTAACCTCTGAGCCACTCTATTATAAAAGAGGCTTTGTGTTAGGTGATTTTGCCCAACTGTAGGCTAATGGAAGTGTTCTGAGCATGTTTAAGATAGGCGAGGCTAAGCTATGATGTTCGGTGGGCTAGTTGTATTAAATGTATATTCGATGTATGATATTTTCAACTTATCATGGATTTGTTGGGACATAACCCCATTTTAAGCTGAGTATGTTAATGTAATGTATTATATTAATATAATCTAATAATAATACAATTATTAGAATTCCTTGGAAGAGTAAATAAGATAGTACATGAAAAAATTTAGCTTTTCACAAGAAACTGCCTCAGAAAACAACAGGCCTTTTAATTAGTTTGTTAAAAGCCTTCCTCATTTAAAAAATTAATCAAATGCATATCTCTTTAACTGTCAGTCAACTTGGGTGAACCTGAAATGACCAAGGTCAATGCTCTGAGTTAGTGTAATTCCAACCAAAAGCAAAAGACTCAGATTTTTAGTTTGCTAAAACTTACTCAGCCTTTCCATAGGTAAACATATTCTATTTTTAAAAAAGCAATGATAATAGCTTGTGTACCCCATTTTACTGTTTTTCTTGACCTCTAGAGGTTTGGGGTCCAAAGAGGAGAAATAGCATCACTGTTCTTGCTTTGGCTTCCAGATTGGACAGGTCTAAATCAACCCCTAAATACATTTTTGGAACACATATTTGGGGACATGTGAAAAACCGTGGTCATTAGGGCCAAACAGACTTAAGTTTAAATCTTGTCATCTATTTACTTGTGTGACTCTGGAGAAGTTCTTTAACCTCTCCCAAATCCCAGTTTTAATTTCTATAAAATGGGAATAATTCCTGCCTTATAGAATTGTCATGTAAATCTAATGAGATAAGGATAAAGCCCTAGTATAGCATCTGATACATGACTGACTTTCAGTTAAATGGTGGTGGCTGTTACTTGTTTTGGGAGTCTTGTCAAATTTAAAGTTTTACTCTTAATGTAAGAGTGGTTATTGGCATAGGTGCTATTGGATATAAAAATTAATAATGATATATTCCTTGCCCTGAAGAAATTTGTAATCACCAGGATAATACATAAACAGTGATTGAACTGAAAATTGTATAATGGTCAAAAGCAATGTGCAAAAACAAAGGAATGAGTGGCATTTGGTAAAGTTAAAAAAAGAGTGGTTATTGGTTTTAAATTTAGGATTATTTTTTTGTGGCAAAAAGATTTTGATATGAATAAATGTGGAATTCTACTGTTAGGGAGCTTATCTATTAGAGAAATTACTGTGTATTAAGAACAGGAGCTCTGAGTTCTAACATGGCTTGTTTATTTACTCATGTGGGCTTACCACAGTTGACACTAATGGTAAAGAACCCACCTGCCAATGCAGGAGACATAAGAGACTCAGGTTTGATCCCTGGGTCAGGAAGATCCCCTGGAGGAGGGCTTGGCAACCTATTCCAGTATTCTTGCCTGGAGAATCCCATGGACAGAGGAGATTGGCAGGCTACAGTCCATAGGGTCACAAAGAGTCGGACACAACTGATGCAACTTAGCATGCATGCACATTTTAGACAGCATTCTTAAATATCTGCTATGTGTCGAGCACGGTTTTAGGTACTTGGTATACATTGAAAGCTCAACATTCAGAAAACTAAGATCATGGCATCTGGTCCCATCACTTCATGGCAAATAGATGGGGAAACAGTGGAAACAGTGTCAGACTTTATTTTTTTAGGCTCCAAAATCACTGCAGATGGTGACTGCAGCCATGAAATTAAGATGCTTACTCCTTGGAAGGAAAGTTATGACCAACCTAGATAGCATATTCAAAAGCAGAGACATTACTTTGCGAACAAAGGTCCATCTGGTCAGGCTATATAGTTTTTCCAGTGGTCATGTATGGGTGTGAGAGTTGGACTGTGAAGAAGGCTGAGCATCGAAGAATTGATGCTTTTGAACTGTGGTCTTGGAGAAGACTCTTGAGAGTTCTTTGGACTGCAAGGAGATCCAACCAGTCCATCCTAAAGGAAATCAGTCCTGGGTGTTCATTGGAAGGACTGATGCTAAAGCTGAAACTCCAGTACTGTGGCTACCTCATGCAAAGAGTTGACTCATTGGAAAAGACTCTGATGTTGGGAGGGATTGGGGGCAGGAGGAGAAGGGGATGACAGAGGATGAGATGGCTGGATGGCATCACTGACTCGATGGACATGAGTTTGAGTGAACTCCGGGAGTTGGTGATGGACAGGGAGGCCTGGCGTGCTGTGATTCATGGGGTCGCAAAGAGTCGGACACGACTGAGCAACTGAACTGAACTGAATACATTGAATAAGACCTGGTCCCTGTGCTCAGGATGCTCACTGATTATAGGGGAGACAGACACTCAAACTTGCCTTCTACCTCACAAAGACTTCTGCCCCACCCTTTTCTGATTGTCTTTCAGGATTTCATTTAGTATAAGCCCCAAGGTTCATTCCTTTTGCCACTATAAACAATCCCTGATAACCTTCTTACTGTTGTTTTTCCACTGTATTTGCTCAGTTGCTTCCTATACTCAAAACTCTGGATCAACTTAACCAACTACCTTCTATCCAAGAGTACCCAAATAGCTCTAGGTAATGACTCAATTGCATTGATTGAAATAGCTGCACACATCCATGGTTTCTACACCCAGCTGAGCTCTCAATACCACTTAATTCTTTGCCCTGCCCTGGTCACTCCTTCTAGCATTTTCTACATTCCATGATCTGGTCTCATGTACCTCTTCAGCCTGATCAGTCTGCTTTCTTCCTCTCAGCTCACCCTTTGAACATTACACATACTGAATGGGATTCCCTACACACAACATGAAATGAAATTTCTGCCTTCCCTGACTTTGTTAGTGGCATCCCCCAGTCCTGGAGAGAGGGAGCCCTGATCAGCATGGATTTAAGTAGTCAGTTCCTTGGCAGACACATCTCTGCAGTGAGATGAGTGCCTCAAGTTATAGCTGGATGACATGAACATCCATTTCTTTGATCTCATGGATAACAAGCAAATTTAATGATTATAATTTGGCTTTTTAAATAGATTTCTTATAGAAAAATATACTGGAAGTTGTATTTTGCATCAGTTCAGTTCAGTCGCTCAGTCGTGTCCGACTCTTTGCGACCCCATGAATCGCAGCACGCCAGGCCTCCCTGTCCATCACCATCTCCCAGAGTTCACCCAGACTCATGTCCATCGAGTCCGTGATGCCATCCAGCCATCCCATCCCCGGTCGTCCCTTTCTCCTCCTGCCCCCAATCCCTCCCAGCATCAGAGTCTTTTCCAATGAGTCAGCTCTTCGCATGAGGTGGCCAAAGTACTGGAGTTTCAGCTTTAGCATCATTCCCTCCAAAGAAATCCCAGGGTTGATCTCCTTCAGAATGGACTGGTTGGATCTCCTTGCAGTCCAAGGGACTCTCAAGAGTCTTGTCCAATACCACAGTTCAAAAGCATCAATTCTTCGGCGCTCAGCCTTCTTCATAGTCCAACACTCACATCCATACATGACCACAGGAAAAACCATAGCCTTGACTAGACCGACCTTAGTTGGCAAAGTAATGTCCCTGCTTTTGAATATGCTATCTAGGTTGGTCATAACTTTTCTTCCAAGGAGTAAGCGTCTTTTAATTTCATGGCTGCAGTCACCATCTGCAGTGATTTTGGAGCCCAAAAAAATAAAGTCTGACACTGTTTCCACTGTTTCCCCATCTATTTCCCATGAAGTGATGGGACCAGATGCCATGATCTTCGTGAATGAATTTGTACCCTGGTTTATACATCAGTCTTTTATGAGTTTAGTTACTGTAGTCACTCCTTTTGAGTCTGTTTAGTTTGGGATATACTAACAAAATTGAGTTTCTGGATGGAAAAGTCAAGGATCAAACTGCTAACCCCACATAGACCACACCAAAATAATTAGCTGTCTGTCTGAGATAATGTATCTATCTTACCTCTCTGTATCAACAGTGACTTCTAAAGACCTTTTCAACTCCAAGATCATACTCCCTCAAGAGAAAGGCAAAACAAAAAGAACAAAAAATCTTGGATGTGACCTACTCTAGTGGAAATGTCCCCAGTGGATATACCCTAGCTTGTTAAAAACATCCTTGTAACAATATCTGATTTCCTTCTTTTAAAGCAAACTCTGCAGTTGTAACTTGATCTCCCAAGTGGACCTGGCCCTTCAGGGAGTGTAAGCATTATGCCTGCTTTTGGTGTGTGGGGGACTCAGAGTGGATATAGCTCCTATTATACATTATCAGTAAGTCTCTTATTAGTTTAGATCCATGAAGTTGCTCAGTCATATCCGACTCTTTGCAACCCCATGGACTGTAGCCCACCAGGCTCCTCCATCCATGGGATTTTTTAGGCAAGAATACTGGAGTGGGTTGCCATTTCCTTCTCCAGGGTATCTTCCTGACCCGGGGATTGAACCCGGGTCTCCCGCATTGCGAGCAGATGCTTTACCATCTGAGCCACCAGGGAATCCCTAAGTTAGATTAGATGGAGGTAATCAAAACCCCTGCCTGATCAAGTCTGAGGGTCAAGTTTCTGGGTCCATAAAGCAAAAGAGAGTTCAAAGACCAAGAAGGATTTAAATTGCCCAGGAAATTCAGAATATAAAATCATAATAAGGATATTTACCATATATAAATGCTCGTAGGGCTTCCCAAGTGGCGCTAGTGGTAAATGCAGGAGATGTGGGTTCCATCCTTGGGTCAGGAAGATCCCCTGGAGGCAGGCACAGCAACCCACTCCAGTATTCTTGCTTGGAGAATCCCATGGACAGAGGAACCTGGCAGGCTATGGTTCACAGGGTCAAACAAAGTTGAACATAACTGAAGCAATTCAGCACCCATGAATGCTTATTCTATTTATCTCACTTAATTCTTGCAAAAGCCCTGTAAGCACTCATTTTAAAGATGAATAAACTAAGTGTTGAAAAAAAAGTGAAAATGAAAGTGTTAGTTGCTTAGTCATGTCCGACTCTTTGTGATCCCATGGACTATTGCCTGCCAGGCTCCTATGTCCATGGAATTCTCCAGGCAAAAGTACTAGAGTGGGTAACCATTCCCTTCTCCAGGGAATCTTCCCTACCCGGGGATCAAACCCAGGTCACTTGCATTGCAGGCAAATTCTTTACCATCTGAGCCCCCTGTTAAGTTTAATACTTCAACCAAGCTGATAAATGGAGCAAAGACTTGTGCATAGATCTATCTGCCTCCAAAGCCTGTGCTTTTAACCACAGTGTAACACAGACTCCCCTTAATAAGTCCATTCATTTGTTTATTTGCTGTCATGAGGAGGACATTTTCTTTCCGGCTGGGTCTAAGAATTAAATTGACATGATACATGTTTAACAGGAGAAATTCAAACAAAAGTTTAATAACACATGTATGTGGGAGAGACCCAGGAAAACTGTGTGACTTGCCAAAATAGCTGGAACCCTCACCTTGAATACCATTTTCAGCTAAAGACAAAAGAAGATGTTGCCAGTTAGGGGGTTGGGACTTCATTAGGGGAGGAAGGCAATTAACATGAAGATGGAAAAGCAAATATTTGGTAAATGTTTGCTGGGCTATGCAGAGAAAATGGGACATAGAGTGGACTCTGGTCTCTGAGAGTTTCCCTCACCACACCCAGCCCATGTTCATTGCAGGTAAGTATCTCTGGTGATGCTTACCTGTTCTACTGATATCTGTTCCACTCTGGGAACAGGCCCTCCTAAATTCTTTTTAGGCATCTGGGGGAAGGTCAAAGTTTCTTCCTGAGGCTTTGGGGCCTTGTTTTCAGTTTGAAATTATCTACATGCCAGAGACATTTTGGGGTGGCAAATTTTGCTCCCCAGTATCACCATATATTTATCGAACACTTACAAAATTTAAGCACTGGAAATACAAGGATGACTAGGACACTTACCACGAAGACTTTACAATTAAGTACTGTTGTTATTGTTTAGTGGCTAAGTTGTGTCCGACTCTTTGCGACCCTGTGGATGGTAGCCTACCAGGGTCCTCTGTCCATGGGATTTCCCAGCCAAGAATACCGGAGTGGGTTGCCGTTCCCTTCTCCAGGGGATCTTCCCAACCCAGGGATTGAACCCAGGTCTCCCGCATTGCAGGCATTTTCTTTACCTTCTGAGCCACTAGTGCATGCTAAGTCACTTCAGTCATGTCCAACTCTGAGACCCCATGGACTGCAGCCCAGCAGGCTTCTCTGTCCATGGGATTCTCCAGGCAAGAATACTGGAGTGGGTTGCCATGCCCTTCTCCAGGGGATCTTCCTGACCCAGGGATTGAAACTGTATCTTCTGTAGCTCCTGCATTGCAGGCAGATTCTTTACTGCTGAGGCAGTGGAGAACCCCCAATTAAGTACTGCTGCTGCTGCTAAGTCGCTTCAGTCATGTCTGACTCATAGCGACCCCATGGACTGCAGCCCACCAGGCTCCTCCATCCATGGGATTCTCCAGGCAAGAGTACTGGAGTGGGGTGCCATTGCCTTCTCCAAATTAAGTACTAGTAGAGGTCTAATATGGGCTTCCCTGATAGCTCAGTTGGTAAAGAATCCACTTGCAACTCAGGAGACCCCGGTTTGATTCCTGGGTCGGGAAGATCCGCTGGAGAAGGGATAGGCTACCCACTCCAGTATTCTTGGGCTTCCCTTGTGGCTCAGCTGGTAAAGAATCCACCTACAATGCAGGAGACCTGGGTTCGATCCCTGGGTTGGGATCCCCTGGAGAAGGGGAAGACTACTCACTCTAGTATTCTGGCCTAGAGAATTTCATGAACTGTATAATTCATGGAGTCGCAAGAGTCGGACATGACTGAATGGCTTTCACTTCACTTCAGAGGTCTAATATATAAAAATACATATAATTAATCATTTTAGATGGAGTCATAAAATATGAGGAGCAGTGAGACAAAGAAGAGAGCCCAAGTGTTTCCTGGAAATGGGTAGGGGAAAAGGGGACATTCCATGGGGGACATGGTGGTTGAGCCAGGCATTGTAAGATAAGCAGACTTTCAGCACGTGGATAAATTTACTCCAGGCTCAGAGAAGAATGGAGGGAAAAGGTCTGGAGGCAAAATCAAGAATGGTGTCCTGGAGGAGCTGCAGGTGTAGCATTGGAGGGGTGGCAAGATGAGCCAAATGGTGGGGAAGAGGCTAAGGTTCATGGGTGTTCTGCTGCAGGAAGCAGAGAGTCTAGTGGAATTTTAAGGGGAGTAGTGGTGTGATTAGATTTAGTTTTAGATTTCTCAATACATGTAACTGCAGGCAAGTTTACAATAAATGAGACATTTATTACTGCAACATGGGAAAGAACAGTGAGATTGTTCCTTTCCGTGATCTGGTCATTCAGTTCAGTCGCTCAGTCGTGTCCGACTCTTCGCAACTCCTGGACCACAGTACACCAGGCTTCCCTGTACATCACCAACTCCTGGAGTCTAGTCATTATTCTCCTGTTGACTACCTATTTTCCTTTGAAAAATAGCACATAATGAACTCCTTAATTATTAGTGAGATGATTTGAGAGGCTTATGTTGGAGGATGTGTGTCTCTGTGGGCGTGTGTATAAAATGTATTTGTACCAGCATTTCAACAATTATGAGATTCCTTTGAAATGTGATTGTTATCATCTACCAAATTACCTCTATCAATTTTCTATCATTTTCAAATTTGGTAGCAATGTCTTCTATTTTTGTTTCAATATAGATAACACCATTCATTGCCTACAGTATACAGTTCAAACTCTTTATTAAAAGACTGAGAACATTCCGATGCCAGTCTTTCCAGCTCATCTCAGGCCCTTCTCTACATACTTTATATTTTAGTCACATCAAACTACTTTTAGTTTTGTTCAGGCCTCATAATTTCAAATGTCTGTACCTTTACTCATGCTGTTCCATCTGTCTGAAAGACTATCTTGCCCCCTAGTCAGGATTCCTGACTTATCTTCATATTTTACGTAGTTCTATTACAAACATTATCATAAGCCATGATGATCACCTAAAATTTGTCTCCTCCGCTAGACCATGGCTGGAAGGGCAGGGACTCAATCCAATTTATCTTTTTGTCCTGGAGTATCAAGACATAGTGGATGGCGTATTGTTGGAGCTAAGTAAATTAAGTTTACTTTGCAGAACAAAATCATAGCATACTACAAATAAAAAGCATGAACATATCCTTTGCTGTTCTGCATTGTAAATTACCAATAAACAGTGAACTGTTCTCCTGCCTTCCTTAGCTGTGGCTTATTGGCAATCAGGAGCTCTAGTTTTGAGAAGAGCAAAAAATTTGACTTTTAATAGCTTTCATGCTTTCCAGAAAAGCTACTGAAGCAAAGTCCAAAACTTCCACTCTCTTTAGTGATCATTTTACTACTTCTAGGTACTAATGAGTCAGGCACTTATAAAACAGTTATTAAGCGTGCATATGAAACATTTTTTGAATTTGAATATCAGACATTTTTCTCTTTTGAGCTACAACATCGAGCAGTATCTTCAATGTGTTTTTGATTAGAATATAAATAACTCAAGATCAGGAACTAAAAGCCTTTTGAGATGAATCGATTATACCACTTTCCTATCAGCCAAATATAGTGCTATTAGAGTTCTGAAAAATTAAAAGAGAAAGCCATTCTTGGTTGATTATTGTTTTTAAAATCTACATTTTTAATGTACCCAAGTGCTAAACACAGGCCTGTGGAACAATGAAGGACAAATAAATAGCAGTGATATATACACTGTGATTGTAGAGATCTCTTTCCAAGGGTGTGGCTGTGGAGCTTGTTTAGATGACAAGCTAAATTTCCAAGTGTCTTTAATTTTTCATAGACTATATAGTGTATCTATCTTCTGGCCTGTGTCTTGTTTTTTGATTTCTGTTCTTTCTTGACTTTTGTTAAAATGATTACACGCCTGATCCCTAGCCTCATTTGCAGAAAGATGGGCGTCTGTGTAAGCACCAGGATAAATCTAAACATTGCGGTCAAACCTGAATTTAAACAGATTTTTCTAGGGCCTGAATATTTTTAAATGCTTAATGCTTAAACACTGTGGTAGGGTGAAGGGTGGGGGGGATACAGAGGGTGGGGGATTGTTAGAATGATTTTTAGAATAAGTTTTAGAATGATGAACTATGTAGTTTTTTTAATTGACTAAAAACCCTCAGATTAACAGTCTTCAAACTAGAATAAAACATATACCCATAACAAACTAGTATTAATTGCACTTAAAAAATACATCATTAAAGCTTGTTGACAAACCTTTTCTAGGACCAAAAAGCTAGTGTTTCACATCATAACAAATTTACAGGATAAACCATTCTAGTAGCCTCATTGTTTTCTGCCGCTACGCCTATTTTGTTATGCAAAAGCTTTATGTCAATTTACCTTTTGAGCCGTTTAAGACCAAACCAAATTATTCCTTCAGCACATTTTAAACAATCCCTTAAAGACCCTCTTTTTCTTGGCTATGTTTCCAATCTTGGCTTATCACTGTAATATTTCATGCTCCATGCTTCTGAAAAAATTCAATATTCAAGAACAAAGTAATCCAGAGCTTTACTTCATTTCAGTCTTTTTATGTCCTAGGGCTGTCCCAACTCAATGACCCAGTTTGTATTGTGTCACATCTGTCTGTTGCTGACTGCAACCAGCTCGCCTAAGCCCTTGCCTGCCCCTTATCAGTTTTCCCTTAATTCAAAACTTTTTTTTTTTAATTCTTTGCACTTCTCCTTTCGTAGCTTTTAGTTTTTTTTCCTCCACAGGAGACCCTGTTCCTGTGGTAGCTACTCAGAAACACAAAGATGAATAGGTCTCTAAGGTCTCTAAGTCTGTTCCTATCAAAATTTTCGTTGTAATATCTTTAGAATTACAGAGAGTGGATAATATAATTCAGCAGTATGCATCAGGAATCCTCAAAAATGTTCATACCCTATGATCCAGCAGTTTCACTTCTGAGACTCTAGCTTACTAATTAAAGAACAGAATCATCTAAGATATGGAAAAAGATGTATACATGAGATGTTCGTTACAATGTTGTCTTTGTTGGGAAGTTCTTTTGGATGGTCTAATAATTAAATTGATGCAGATTAATAGAAAAACCCAATTTAATTCATATAAACAGAGATCTATAGAAATGGTATCTCCGAAGTAACCAAAGCAGGCTGTTTACATATCATTTTTAGACAAAGAAACAATTATTTGTGAAGAATGAAGAGGTAACAAAGTTTGTCTACAGAGTTTTCTCAGCCTTGAATTTCCTAACTCTGGTGATAAGGATGCTTTCTATCCTCTTGGTATAAGGAGGATACTTTCACATGGAGATTATTTCCTTCTTTTAAGGGGAAAGAGGGGGTCAGAGTGTTTTTCTATATCAGTTTTTCTCTACTGGCTGTTTCTCAAGTAAGTTAAATTCAAAATAAGCAACATGTTATTGTAGCATATCTTGAACGGGCCTGCTCTGAGGCTCAACAATATAAATGCAAAAGAAGAAAACAATACAAATATCCAACAATAGGAGAGAAGTTAAATAAATTAATCATTTAAGATGATGGTTGCGTGACTATGTAAAAAGATGGGTAAAATTTTATGTTTTCAGAAAAGCAAGGTGCAAAATTTCAAGTGCTAGTGGTCACAACTATGTTTTAAAAAGCATTTACAACAGGAAAACTGCAAGGAAAGAGGACATTTTGCTTATACTTGCTACTTTAAGGTGTGGAATTATAGATGAATTTTCTCTTTACTCTCAAAATCTTGACTCAATTTCTTTTAAAATTTAAGTTTTTGAAACATATAATCTTCACTGCTGCTGCTGCTGCTAAGTCGCTTAAGTCGTGTCCTACTCTGTGAGACCCCATAGATGGCAGCCCACCAGGCTCCACCGTCCCTGGGATTCTCCAGGCAAGAACACTGGAGTGGGTTGTCATTTCCTTCTCCAATGCATGAAAGTGAAAAGTGAAAATGAAGTCACTGAGTCGTGTCCAACTCTCAGCAACCCCATGGACTGCAGCCTACCAGGCTCCTCTGTCCATGGGATTTTCCAGGCAAGAGTACTGGAGTGGGGTGCCATTGCCTTCTCCAATAATCTTCACAAGTACAAGTTAAGAACTATTTAGGTATGTCTTGTAAAATAAAATTTATAAAAGACTATTTCAGACAGAGGATTATTTAAGTCTAGTAATAATCTAACAATGGCCAGGGGAGGCGGGGTGGATAAGACAGTGAGTATGTCATTTTGTTTACCATTGTGTGTAGTCTTTAGATAGAAAAATAGGAAAATCTTTTCAATACCTATTTTAAAATATAATTTTAAAAAATCTTTATAGGTTCTACTCAAGTTAATTTTACCACCCCTGACTTTATCCAGGACAGTTCTCTCTGAAGTTGTTCATCAAGTTCTACCTTTAGCCCAACATTTGCAGTATATTTTCCACATTTTTCAAAGAAATTTTTCTGAAACCTAAATATGTGTGATATTCTACCATTTAAACTATTCAGAGTATTAGTCTTTAGCTTATTAGCGCCTTGGAAGGTTCTCTCTTATTCTGTGGCCTTTGTTTTCACGCACCCTTCCTACCAGTTTTATCGAACTATATGTAATACCTGAAACAGTACTCAGATCACTATTAGATGTCTCTTAATACTGAAAGTAACACTGTATATCTGCTCAGTCTTCTAATCTCAAAGTGTTAATTTTATTTGGAAGGCTTCCCAGATTCCTCATCTTTTATGCCTTCTCTTTGATCCTACAGTGCTCTCTCTGACCTGCTCATCTGCTTTTTGAACCAGACAGTAAACATTTTGTTATTGTGTACATGGGCAAGTGCGAGTGCGTACATGCGAGTAGAGTATACTTTATAGCAACTCCTGCCCTCCTCCCTGTTCTGACAGTGAGAGGAGTAGTGAAAGCTAAATGATTCTGATGAAAGGCCAGTGTGTTAACCCTGGACACTAAGTGCTAGGAACAGAGAGTGGAGATGCCCTGCATGCCAAGGGCTGTTTGCTGTCAGGTACGCATTAGGCAGAAACTCATTCCATGCACCTCCCTGATGAAGTGAGACTTTACCTGCAACACTGTACCCCTGAGAACAGGGAGCTCAGTTATTTGTGAGCTCTCTACTATTCCTTGTACATAGTAGGCATTCAAACGTATGTTGATTAAAATCACCTGTGGTGGATTCATGTCAATCTATGCCAAAACCAATACAGAATTGTAAAGTAAAAATTAAAAATAAATAAATAAATTAAAAAAAAAAAAAAATAAAATCCAATTTTTAAAAATCATTCCAATGTACAAAAATTTACATCTACTTTGTAGTTAGAAAAAAACACCTGAAAGAAAAAAATATGTGAAAGACAAAGTATTTGTGAAGCTCAATATCTCCTAACTAAAAAACTTCAGAACAGTGTTGTGAACCTTGGAGAGGAAATGCAGTAGGAATTAAGGATGAATAACTTTATAAAATAAAAATAAAGATTGCCTAAACTCCAAACGTGCTGACATGGAAATGTCTCTCCTATCTCAATTTTCCTATGCTTACATACAGCACCATGCATATACACCAATAGAAAATGTTGGTTCAGACTAACACAAAATCATGGTTCTATTGTTTCATGAAAAACCAATGACTTGGTCATGTTCTCAATTGATTTTCTTAGTTTCTTTTTTCTTACCCTCATTATATCTACATTTTAAGCAATAATTATTGGAACAAAAACTTTTAAAATTTTTATAAATATATATTCCCCCATTTAACCATTAAACTTTTTTTGTTGTTATTCTTTACACTTTTAGTGATTTACCTTAAAGTTTAAATGTATCAAGAGGCTCTGCTATTTAAAATAAAACTCTGGAAATGACTGTTAAATAGAAAAGTCTTTCTTGATCATCACCTTAATTTATCTGTTATGTAGATTTAGTGTTCTTATTTTATATTTTCTTATAAACTCACCTATCTGGAAACAAATGTAAACAAATATTTTATTAAACTATTCAAACAGAATTCTATTTTGAATTTCAAAGTACTGGAATATACCTAGTGACAGCTTTGGTATAGGGCAAAGGTTAATTAGTCAGTGCACGAGGGAAGAAAACTTTGAACATTATATATAATAATAAAAAGCAGAAATAATAAAAGCATAAACAGAATAGTAAGGTGTGATTAACAGTGGGAAGTGAAAACATTTTCAAAATTAAGCAATATAAAAATGAATAAGGCATAATGTGGAAATCCTAAGATAAGCATGAATCATAAAACAGGAAGGATAGAAAAAATGATTTTTAATGTAGCTACAACTATCTCTCAATAAAATACAATACTTTAGGAAAGAAAATATTGTATCCCTTAAGACAACCCAATTATCACTTAAATATAATGGTTTAGATATACCCAAGCAAGCTTTGTTCTTAACAGAATTTCCTTAAATAGGTTTCTCCATTAGCAAGGGAATATGCTCATTTATGATCATGAGTCCCTTGGGCCATCCAAACTCTATATATTAACAGGCACCCTGATTATCAGATCAATCTTCATGTGAATTTACTGGGTCTGAGCAGTTCTTCAGTGAATAATGACTTAATAGATAAGATCATAAGGGTTAATGTACCCAGGACAGTGGCAAATTACATAGAAGGCTCTCAAACACATGTACTTTTCTCTTTTAACTTTATAATAAAAATAAACCCACAGCCCAAAAGAACTGTAAAAGACAAGAATGATTTCTAAAGATACTTCAACATAAATATTTTATAACTTATTGTGAAGACATTTTGCACACCACCACCATAAATACTGAACATGGCTGTATGAAAATAACAATTTTAGGATAAAAACATTTCCTAAATATCATCACAATCTACCTGCTTTCTTCTTAACCTCAGTATAATAGCTAAGACCCTAGCAGACATGAAAATTTGGTGTCTCAGTTTACAAACGTAGTCTAATACATCAGAATACTGACCAGCATCTCCACATACTTCATACGTACTGCCAAGACATGGATAGGCCAACAATATTGAAAGAAATATACACATTTCTAGTTACAGGTACTAACTGGAGATATTACAGTAAAGATGTAATGCCACCAATACAGATCTCTACACACCTGAAAACATTGACAACAACAAAAAATTTAAGATATTTGACATCAGGTAGACAACATGGAGGCTTTAGGGTTGACTTACTGTTTTCATGTGCTGTACAGTCTTATCATTGTGTCCAACCTTGGAATTTCAGAGCCAGAGAGGATACAGCTCAAAACACTTGCTTTATCCCTTTTTTTGTATTAGCCCTCTGGTGTTTTCCTACAGTCTTCTAGAATGATCTTCCAGATGCTTATTCAACAGCACTGGGTCAAATCTCTTCTATACAGGACCTCACTCTTCTCATGTCTCCTCGGCTCGCAGACAGCCGGTCAAAGTCTTGGAGGTGGAAACGAGTTGCCAGCTGATTTACCATTTTCCTCAAGGTAAGAAATGCTGAAACAACTTGGAAAGTAAGGAATATGGTGAAGATGATATGTACTGCTTTCTCCAAGGGCAGATTTGTTAGGCCCTCATTGAAGAGCAAGAAAAGAATTAAAGGCAACTGCAACAGAAGGCTCAAAAGCCAGAAGCCAGCCAACTCGGGAACCTGCAATGATACACAGGACAAATATCAGACCAGTGAAGTACCATCTTCTGCTTGTATTGAAGCAAGTGATACTACTGTGAACCTACATTTTGAGCTCTGTAATTCAAAATAAGTATAGTGTGAAAAAATAAAAAATAAAAAAAATAAGTATAGTGTGGTCCTTATCCTCAGAAAACTTACAATCTAGACTGAAAGAGGAAACTAACTTATGTGACAGTCCTACATTACTACACTTAAGTGAATAATGAAACGTACATACCACTTAAGAGTAACAGACTAAATGCTCTAACAGAGTAAACAGGGTAGGTAAAAGAAATAATTCAAGGAGGTAGGCTTTTAAAGTTAAATAGAATGAGGAAGCGGAGAAGGCAATGGCACCCTATTCCAGTACTCTTGCCTGGAAAACCCCACGGACGGAGGAGCCTGGAAGGCTGAAGTCCATGGGGTTACTGAGGGTCGGACATGACTGAGCAACTTCACTTTCACTTTTCACTTTCATGCATTGGAGAAGGAAATGGCAACCCACTCCAGTGTTCTTGCCTGGAGAATCCCAGGGACAGAAGAGCCTGGTGGGCTGCCGTCTATGGGGTTGCACAGAGTCGGACACAACTGAAGTGACTTAGCAGCAGCAGAATGAGGAAGAGGCAAGAACTTAAATAAGCAAAAATGTGGAAAGAATATGACTGGGAAACAACACATCAGCCTGGAATGGATGTCTGTGTTAGGAAAAAGCACGAAATACAGTGGGATAGGCTGGGTGGGGCTTAATTATGAAGGGCCTGGAAGAACACTGAAATCTTTAGGCATTATCACTCAGTTCTGGTAACTGTAAATGCTTAGGCAGCATGATGACTCAGAAAACATGTGCCTTGCATAGGAGATGAGTTTGTCATTTTCCCCAATTTTCTCATTCAGAATCCAAATCATCATGTTTAATGACCAAGTATTTTCAAGACTACTGGGAAGAGGGAAAATGATCATTAAGAGTTTACTATGTTCAGGTGCTTTATATAAATTGTTTAATATAATCCTAACAAATCTGTGAAGTGAATATTCCCCCGATTTTATATGTGAAGGAACCAAGGTTCAAGAGAGTAAGCAAACAGACCACAGTGACAGCCGTGGTGAAGCTGGAGCTAGGCCTTACCTACAGGCCTTTGCTCCTTCCACATCTCACTGCCTTTTCTTGTTGGCAAAGTCTTAACTGCATTTATGTATAGCATTGAGAGAAAGGAAAGAAGAGCCTACCTTCTCCTGCAGGTTCCCCATGTAGCCCAGATACAACCTGATAGCTTCAATTAAAGTTATTAGAATGATAATGGTGACCACAATGAACTTGTAGTAATCAGGCAAGATGGAATACTGAAAAAACAAAAATAAATAAAAATCTCACATATAGTAAGACTGACCTGAGATTTTAAAAAATATGAAGAACTTTTAATTTTACTGACAAGGTAACAATGCCAGGGAGAAGTAGTAAAGCACATATTTACCTTCATCTGAAGCATCATAATGCTGCTCACCCACCAAAGTGGGAAAAAGTAAGTGTTAAAATAAAGTGACATCTGCAGTGCCAAACTGGAAACCATTTCATTATCTACCGAAGAAAACAGAAAACAAACTCTTACTCCTGCTCTATGCCCTCTACATCCTTTAGTTCCTTAGAATTAATAGCTATAGTTTCAGCTCAACAAAACTCCAAATTGTAAGCCTATTTATAATCCCTGACCCCTGGAGAAGGAAATGGCAACACATTCCAGTGTTCTTGCCTGGAAAGTCCCATGGACCTCTGAGGCCTGGTGGACTACGGCCCATGGGGTCACAAAAGAGTCGGACACAGTAACAATAATCATTGACAGTGAAAGAAAGTAGCCATAATACTACTAATATTTCATTCCAATATTTGCTACTTGGGGGCATGTTTCATATTTTTCTATTACTTTACCACCTTCAGTTACTGTCTGATGACTTTTTTGCCTACTACTGGTATAAATGTAGAACATCAATATGAATACTATTGAAGAGATAGCAAGAATAATCTTTACCTCCTTTGTTAAGAGTTCTATGTAAGTGGTGCTTGTGCTCGGTTGTGTCTGACTCTTTCCGACCTCATGGACTGTAGCCCACCAGGCTCTGTCAATGGGATTTCCCAGACAAGAATACTGGAGTGGGTTGCCATTTCCTTCTCCAGGGGATCATCCCAATCCAGGGATCGAACCCAAGTTTCCTGCACTGGCAGGTGGATTCTTTGACTACTGAACCACCTGTAAAGAGCCTATGAAATAAACATATAAAATACATAACAAGACTGCAGCCATGAAATTAAAAGATGCTTGCTCCTTGGAAGAAAAGCTATGACTAACCTAGACAGCATATTAAAAAGCAGAGATGTTACTTTGCCAACAAGGGTCCATGTAGTCAAAGCTATGGTTTTTCCAGTAGTCATATATAGATGGGAAAGTTGGACCATAAAGAAAGCTGAGTGCCGAAGAACTGATGCCTTTGAACTGTGGTGTTGGAGAAGACTCTTGAGAGTTCCTTGGACAGCAAGGAGATCAGACCAGTCCATCCTAAAGGAAATAAGTCCTGAATATTCACTGGAAGGACTAATGCTGAAGCTGAAGCGCCAATACTTTGGCCACCTGAGGCAAAGAACTGACTCATTGGAAAAGACCCTGATGCTGGGAAAGATTAAAGGCAGGAGGAGAAGGGGATGACAGAGGATGAGATGGTTGGATGGCATCAACAACTGGATGGACCTAATTTGAGCAAGCTCTGGAAGTTGGTGATGGACAGGGAATCCTGGCATGCTGTAGTCCATGGGGTTGCAAAGAGTCAGACACAACTGAGCGACTGAACTGAAGTGAATCTCTCAGATATAAACTAATCATGCAAAACCAACCCCTTCCCCATCCCTTTCAGCATACCCTAATACCACCTGTTCATTCACACCCAGTACAAAGCCACTTTTTCCATACGTCCTTTCTTGATCACATTCCCCACTCCAGCAGAAATCTCCTTCCCCTCTAGGTACTTATCACGCTAACCTGTGTGTAAGAAGTGTTAGCAAAGAACCACAGTCCCTTCACTTGAGACATAGTCTGATCAGGACTTTTGGAGTCCAGGTAAACCCAGAGCTCCCCAAACTCCCTCAGAACTCTGGATGCCAGACTTAGGATAAATTATTTAACCTCTTTGAGCCTTAATTTCTTTATCTGTAAAATGGTAACATTAAAATTATCTCACAGATTGCTTGAGAATTAAAGGTAATATAAATTACTTCACCCGAGCACTATGCCTGGCACTGAGTAGGCACTCGACAAATATCAGTCCCTTTCCTTCTCTTTTATTTATACACAGGCTGACTGTAAGCACAGACCACATTCTACCCAAATTTAAGACCCTCACAGAACCTAGCATGTAGCTTTACAAATGGTAAATACCAAATATGAATAAGCAGAAAGAGTGTATTAATGAAAACATATTCTTTCAAGGACACTGCCAGTGTAGCCCTTTGTGACACATGAATTTCATTTCTCTAAGGCTGAACTGCCTCCTGAGAAATCTGTATTCAGGTCAAGAAGCAACAGTTAGAATTAGGCATGAAATAACACACAGGCTCCAAATTGGGAAAGGAGTACATCAAGGCTGTGTATTGTCACTCTGCTTATTTAACTTCTATGCAGAGTACATCATGCGAAATGCCAGGCTGGATGAAGCACAAGCTGGACTCAAGATTGCTGGGAGAAATATCAATAATCTCAGATATGCAGATGACACCACGCTAAAGGCAGAAAGAGAAGAAGAACTAAAGAGCCTCTTGATGAAAGTGAAAGAGGAGAGTGAAAATTTATCTTAAAGCTCAACATTCAGAAAACTAAGATCATGGTATCCAGTCCCATCACTTTGTGGCAAATAGATGGGGAAACAATGGAAACGGTGACAGACTATTTTTTGGGGCTCCAAAATCACTGCTGATGGTGACTGCAGCTATGAAATTAAAAGATGCTTGCTCCTTTGAAGAAAAGCTATGACCAACCTAGATAGCATATTAAAAAGCAGAGACATTGCTTTGCCAACAAAGTTCCATTTAGTCAAAGCTATGCTTTTTCCAGTAGTCATGTATGGATGTGACAGTTGGACTATAAGGAAAGCTGAACGCCAAAGAACTGATGCTTTTGAACTGTGGTGTTGGAGAAGACTCTTGAGAGTCCCTTGGACTGCAAGGAGATCCAACCTGTCAATCCTAAAGGAAATCAATCCTGAATATTCATTGGAAGGACTGATGCTGAAGCTGAAACTCCAATACTTTGGCCACTTGATGTGAAGAGCTGACTCACTGGAAAAGACCCTGACGGTGGGAAAGATTGAAGGCGTGAGAAGGGGATGACAGAGGATGAGATGGTTGGATGGCATCACCTACTTGATGGACATGAGTTTAAGTAGGCTCCAGGAGTTGGTGATGGACAGGGAAGCCTGCTATACTGTAGTCCATGTGGTCACAAAGAGTTGGACACAAATGAGCAACTGAACTGAACTGAATAGAAGGCTGATTACATAGTACCTTTTGCTTTCATGTAAGAGAGAAAAGTTCTAAATTAAGAATTTGATTTTTAAAACTGACCCCTACAAATGCATCCTAAATATGACTAAATTATAACAATTTAAGAAATGGCAGCCCACTCCAGTATTCTTGCCTGGAAAATCCCATGGACGGCGGAGCATGGTAGGCTACTGTCCATGGGGTTGCACAGAGTCGGACACACTGAGCGACTTCACTTCACTTCAAGAGTAGATTAAGTATTTTGAAATCCACTGCTT
This sequence comes from Oryx dammah, assembly GCF_014754425.2. Classification (NCBI taxonomy): domain Eukaryota; kingdom Metazoa; phylum Chordata; class Mammalia; order Artiodactyla; family Bovidae; genus Oryx; species Oryx dammah. Next base: position 60,170,564 of record NW_024070209.1, read on the forward strand.
GAAATGAAAGAATATACAAAGGCTCTGAGATAAATTTCTTAAAAACAGATTATTTTTCTCCACAGCTGAGTATATCTATCATTTAACAATTTTAAAATATAAAATTATTATGGTCTCTCACAGCAAAGGTTTTCCTTTAGTTCCAAGAAAATCCCTGATTATGATGATATACTTTTGCTTGCACTTATTTATTAAATTACCACTGATAAAGGAATGCATTCTTAAAATCTGAAGGTAACTCACTCCCCTAAGACTTTTTCACAACAGTAAAACTCTTGGTCAGCTGTGAACATGGTCATAATATACCCTTGTAATTACAGTACAAATAATCAAATGTACTTCAGATCCACAAAGAAAAGGTGGATAAATAATAAATTGAAATTTTAATCCCTTCAGAGCAAGCACTGTAGTAAAATTTTGCAAATAAGCTTTTATGTTAAGAATTCTGTACACAAGCATCTAAAGAGTTATGTCTATATTTCAGGAGATCAAACTTATAATCATTCAGCTGAAAATCAAGCTAATATGTAAATGAACCTTGAAAGCTCAAGACATGAAGTTATTAAATTTTGCAAAAGTACAAGCTGAGTTCTGTAAATGGAATTCAAATTAAAACACTATGTAATATAAATCAGGAGTAGGCAAACTAGCAGCCAACTGTTTTTGTACAGCAAGTGAGCTAAAAATGGCTTTTTTAGATTTTTAAATGGTTGGGGGAAATATCAGTAGTATTTTGTGACACTGAAAATCATGCAATTTCAACTTTAGTGTCCATAAATAAAGTTTTATGGGAACTCTGGCATGTCTATTCCATTACCATTATCTATAACTGCCACAGAGACCTATGGCCTGCACGGTATTAAGTATTTACTATCCGGCCCTTTACAGAAAACTCCTGATACTTTACATCATCAGATTTTAGTGCCTGTTAAGCTCTGGCTTGAGAAATCAGAAACGTAATAACCTAATTTTTCACATTATGTTTTTCTCTGTACATCCTAAATCATGATCAGCCCTCAACTGGGAGGACAGGCAAGTGATTAGGGTGAAAAATTGAAACGGTGGAAATGACTTTTCTCTGCTCCGTTTGAAAAATCCCTAAACCATGCAAGAGGAAAAGATTTCTATTTCCCAGCACAGTTCAGTGATAAAAGCTGCCTGGGTGTGGTTGACAGTATGTTGTCTATCATCTTGATTTAAGACGGTTAAACTGTTTTGCAGAAAACTACGTTGTCACTTATATCAAATGTGGCATCGTGGTATTGTGTTACTTGATTTAGGTCAAGAGTTATAAATATGCGGGGGAGGAGAAGGAGAAAGTGGGGAGAGGGCGAGTTTTGGTAAAGGCGATGCTAGGGTGGCAGCTGCCATTCCGGACTGGAGAACGTTTAAAATAACTCATTAAAAAAAACCTTCTATGTCTTCTGCCAGAAAATGGACTTGTGGCAAGTACCTGTTCTGCTAAGAAAGAAGAAAAGGAAAAGGATATTTTACCGCGGCGCGGTGGGGAGGGAGAAGTGGAAGGGGAGATTGCTCTTTTCACTCCATTCAGGGCAGAAAAGCCAGGGCGGAGGCCGCAGAGGAAAAGCAAAGAAATCGGCCTTCTCAGCCTTCTCGGACGCATGGCACCGGACGCAGGTTGCGAAGGTGGCTTTATATTTTTTATATTTTGAGGAATGCCAGCGCCACCTCAGCCGCCCCTTTTGCAACTAGCCGGTTAGGCCGCAGCATGATCAGCCCGGGACCAGCTGAGTATCAGAGTTCGGGTATCTGGTCCCAGTCCCAGCCAGCGGCCCGGCCCCTCCTCCAGGGCGTTTCCCGCACTGCGGCGAACCAGCTGAAGACCAAACCGCCATCTTAGGTCTGGGCAAAATCTGGCCGTTCCAAACCCCGCGCCAGGTCCTCCGCGGGCCACACGCCCTGCGCTGGGCCTCGGCCACTCACCCGGACCCTCGCTATACTCCGGCCCAGTCCGGTTGGAGTCGCTGAACACGGTCCGGCTGAAATTTCCCAGCCGCTGGCGGACTGGATCCGGCAGCTCCATGCCGGGACCTCGGTACTACTCACTGCTAGGTCTTCGGGCGCCGCAGGACTCAGCTGTTCCCATGGCAACCGAGCGGCGGAGGTGCTCGGGGCTCTGGCGCATGCGCAAATGCACTGCGGGGCCGAGACGCGGGGACCCCTCGAACTGAGAGGAGAGGGACACATACCTGTGGAGCACATCAGATGGGTGATTCGCAGATTCCTTAGTCTTAAGTTCCACCCTTTTAACAAGGAATAATAATAAGCAACCTGGGGTTGGATTTGATATAGGAGCTCTAACGCCTTGTCAATGCAACCTTTTTGGAAGGAAATACAGAATGAATGCAGAGCTTAGAGAATATTCATGACCCACTAGCTTATATGTATCTGTATAGACACGTACTCTTTTCTAGGAATATATGTTGTTATGTACTAGGGATATTTTATATATACACATGCCATGCTAAGTCACTTCAGTCGTGTCCGACTCTGTGCGACCCCAGAGGGCAGCCCACCAGGCTCCCCGATCCCTGGGATTCTCCAGGCAAGAACACTGGAGTGGGTTGCCATTTCCTTCTCCAATGCAGGAAAGTGAAAAGTGAAAGTGAAGTCGCTCAGTCGTGCCCGACCCTCAGCGACCCCATGGACTGCAGCCTTCCAGGCTCCTCCGTCCGTGGGATTTTCCAGGCAAGAGTACTGGAGTGGGGTGCCATTGCCTTCTCCGACACATGCCATATATATATATATATATATGCACTTTGTCTTCTCAGCTCAGTTCAGTCACTCAGTTGTGTCCGACTCTTTGCGACCCCACGAATCGCAGCACGCCAGGCCTCCCTGTCCATCACCAACTCCCGGAGTTCACTCAAACTCTTGTCCATCGAGTCAGTGGTACATCCAGCCATCTCATCCTCGGTCCCCTTCTCTTCCTGCCCCCAATCCCTCCCAGCATCAAAGTCTTTCCCAATGAGTCAACTCTTCGCATGAGGTGGCCAAAGTACTGGAGTTTCAGCTTTAGCATCAGTCCTTCCAAAGAACACCCAGGGCTGATCTCCTTCAGAATGGACTGGTTGGATCTCTTTGCAGTCCAAGGTACTCTCAAGAGTCTTCTCCAACACCACAGTTCAAAAACATCAATTCTTTGGTGCTCAGCTTTCTTCTCAGTCCAACTCTCACATCCATACATGACCACTGGAAAAACCATAGCCTTGACTAAACGGACCTTTGTTGGCAAAGTAATGTCTCTGCTTTTCAATATGCTATCTAGGTCTTCTAGGAATATATTATCTATTAGGAATATTTTATATATACACACCATGAAAGTGAAAGTCACTCAGTCATGTCCGACTCTCTGTGACCCCACACAGTCCATGGAATTCTCCAGGCCAGAATACTGGAGTGGGTAGCCTTTCCCTTCTCCAGGGGATCTTCCCAGGTCTCCAGGGATCGAACCCAGGTCTCCCGCATTGCGGGCAGATTCTTTACCAGCTGAGCCACCATACACACCATATATATATTTATATTTGATGGACTACATTGCAACAGTTTAAAAACATGCTTGCAACGAATGTTTGATTATCTGGATTAACTTTCAGTAAAAATTAAAAAATTAGATGTAGAACTAAGTGGGAGTGAATCTAATTTAATAAAATGTGTGTGTGTGTAAATATGTGGGGAGCAAAGAGTGGGAGGAGATGGCACAGGCACTGTGGCTTCAGAAAAAGACTAGAAGGAAATAATCAAAATGTTAATAGTAATTTGTAGGTAGCAGATTGTGGGTGATTTGAAAATTTTAAAACATTTACGTATTTTTCAGCTTTCTCTCAATAAGATGTATTTTTTAAAGAAAAACTATTTGGTATAATACATATACAGAAAAGGGCATAAGCTGAATATAGGTAACCAGAACCCAGATTAAGAAACAGAAGCTTACCCACACCCAAGGAGCTCCCTCTGCCTATTCCATCATACCTACTAACCCTCCACTACTTACTGACCTTTCCTGACTTCTTGAGCATAGAAGATTTTTGCCTATTTTTATTCTTTACATAAAACTAATCATATAATAAGTGCTTTAAAAAAAACTAGCTCTGCCTTAAAAATTATTCTTATGAAATTCCTTCATATTGTGAAGTATAGATTCTTTTTCCTTGTGATATGACCATACCACAATAAGTTTACCCCTTCTACAGCTGGTGAGCATCTCTGTGTTTTCTAGATTGGAGACATGAATAGGACAGCTTTTGGTGAAAATATGCCTTTTAGTGAACATAGGGATGCATTTGTGTTGAACTTATTCCTAAGAATGAAATTGTTGGCTTAAGAGGTACCACCCAGCTTTATTTCTCTCTGTCTCTCTTAAATGTGGCATCCTTTGTTAATTCTTTTCCCATTTAAGATGTTACATAATATTTAGCAGAGTTCCCTGTGCCATACAGTAGATCCTTGTTGGTTATCCATTTTAAATATAGCAATGTGTACATGTCATGCCCTCCAGTAGGAGAACTTCCCAGTATTCTTGCCTCGAGAATCCCATGGACAGAGGGGCCTGGCAGGCTATAGTCCATAGGATCGCACAGAACTGAACAGGACTGAAGCAACTTAGCATGCAGACAGGCACGTGTGCATGGACATATGTGTCAATCTCAAACTCTCTAAATGTCCCTTCCCTGCTCCCCTGGTAACCGTAAGTTCATACTCTAAGTCTGTGAGTTTGTTTCTGTTTTGTAAATAAGTTCATTTGTATAATATTTTTTAGATTCTATGTATAACCAATACCATATGATATTTGTCATTCCCTGTGTTATTACTTACTTTACTCAGTGTGACAATCTCTAGGTCCATCCATGAACCAGCACTTTTTTTTTTTTTTTAGTGATTCTTCTCTTGTTCTCCTTTTTTGGCTGCTCTGGGTAGGCTTTCTCTACTTGAGGCATGGGCTTTCTCGAGTTGCAGTGTTTGTGGACTTCTCCTGTTGCATTGTGGAGCACGGATTCTAGAGCATGTGGGCTCAGTAGTTGTGAGCATGCAGTTAGTTGCCCCATGGCATGTGAGATCCCAGTTCCCCAACCAGGGATCAAACTGGTATGCCCTGCATTGCAAGGCAGATCACTGGACTACCAGTGAAGTCCCCATATGCCCATTTTTAGTAGATACTGCCAACAGTTTTCCAAAGTGTCTGTACCAATTTCTACTACCTCCAGTAATGTATGATCACATCAGTGGCTCCAAATCTGTCACCAACTCTTATCATTTTCCATGCTTTCTTTTAGCCCCTCTGAAGGGTACGTGGTAAACAGTATTATTTTTACATATAAAGGAAAACCACACATATTTATATAAATGTCAACAGGAAGGTATGGGAGGAAATACCTACATGGGTAGAATTTCAAAATAACAAATGTTAACTGCCTTCCTACTACTTTTGGGGCACTGTCCTAGGTTAATTAGGGATGTAGTACCTCCCCATCAAGAAGATCAGCCAAGTAGAAACATGGAAACAAATAGATACGCTACACTTCAGTAAAGGAACAGTGATTAATTCTGGTTGGAAAGGTCAGGGAAAAGCTGGCTAACTTCTGCTTCTCTTCAAAGTGGAGCTCTGGCCTCAGCATCTCCAAAAAGGCTTCTAGGACCTCCCAGAAGCCGGTTTAAGTGCCCTCCTCTGTGTCTCTCAAAGCATTTTCCTGTGTTACTTTGGTCACAGTGCCAGTCACCCTATACTGTAGTCTATTTATGCCTGTTTCTCTTGCTAGTTCACAAGCTCTTTGAGGTCAGGGATGGGCTTTCATCTTTATGTCCTGAACACTAGCACAACGCCTGACCCAGAATAGGAACTAGATAACCACTGAATGAATAAAGGGAAGAGTCTAAAGACCATTCCTCTATTTTCCCACTTCTAGTTCAAAAATTTAGCCAGCCTTCATGTCAGTTTCACTCTGTAGAGTGGAGAATAGAGGTATTAAAACACAGTGAATTATAGCAATCAGAACAATTTTAAACTTTGCCACAAAGAATCAGTTTTCATCTATTAAATTAACCAAGATTTTTATAAAGGGAACAGTGGAGCAGGAAGTCTGATTCTCCACTGATTGAATTATAATTTGAATAATCTCACTGAGGAAAGCGATCAATAATATGTACAAATTGCCTTAAAATATTCCTGACTTTAAAACACCTATCCAAATTTTAAACTCTATTTTGGGAAGATAATCATAAAACAAAGTTTTATACACTAGGATATTACCTCTTTAATATTATTGATATTAAATAGGTTGCTTCCCTGGAGGCTCAGATGGTAAAGCGTTTGCCTACAGTGTGGGAGATCTGGGTTCAATCCCTGGGTCAGGAAGATCTCCTGGAGAAGGAAACGGCAACCCACTCCAGTGTTCTTGCCTAATATTATTGATATTAAATAACAATGCCAATATTATTATTGATATTGTGAGGTGTTGGGCTGTGGTAGAAAGGATGTCTTTTGAAGCAGAGAGAACAGGGTTAAAATCCCTCAGATTCTCACATTACCACCTAAAAACTCTGCCTTCGGACCTTTGTTTTGTAAAGTGAGACTAGTGCTAATTTACTACTATAGTTGGTATAAAGATTATGTCATTAAATGTTATTGTTGTTGTTGCTTAGTTGCTCAGTCAAATCCCACTCTTTGTGACCTCATGAACTGTAGCCTCTCAGGCTTCTCTGTCCGTGGGATTTCCCAGGCAAGAATACTGAAATGAGTTGCCATTGTTTCTACAGGTAATTTTCCTGATAAGGCTTTCTATAAGGAATAGTTATCATTGACACATCTATAAAATGATTTCCCTGTTGGTCCAGTGGCTAAGACTCAAGTGGCCCAGGTTCAATTCCTAGTCAGGGAACTAGATGCCACATACTGCAACTAAGAGTTTGCATGGTACAACTAAAGATCCTGCATGCTGAAATTAAGAACCAGTACAGTCAAATATTTAAATTTTTTTTTCAAAAATATATATTTGTGGAGAAGAAAGTCCTACAATGGAGTGAAATAAAAATTCTAGAGTTTAATTTTCTGAAACCAACCGATGTTCAATTGTTGTTCACTCATTCAGTCATGTCCGACTCTTTGCGACAACATGGACTGCAGCATGCCAGGCTTCCCTGTCCTTCGCTAACTCCTGGAGTTTGGTCACTCTCATGTCCATTTAGTTGATGATGCCATTCAGCCATCTCATCCACTGTTGTGCCCTTTTCCTTCTGCCCTTCTCCTTCCCAGTATCAGAGTCTTTTCCAGTGAGTCAGCTCTTTGCATCAGGTGGCCAAAGTATTGGAACTTCAGCTTTAGCCTCAGGCCTTCCAATGAATGTTCAGGACTGATTTCCTTTAGGATTGACTGGTTTGATCTCCTTGCTGTCCAAGGGACTCCCAAGAGTCTTCTCTAGCACCATAGTTTGAAAGCATCAATTCTTTGGCACTCAGCCTTCTTTAGGCTCCAACTCTCACATCCATACTTGACTACTGGAAAACCATAGCTTTGACCATACAAGCCTTTGTTATCAAAGTGATGTCTCTGCTTTTTAATACACCGTCTAGATTTTTCATAGCTTTTCTTCCAAAGAGCAAGCATCTTTTAATTTCATAGCTGCAGTCACCATCTACAGTGATTTTGGAGCCCCAAAATAGAAAATCTATCACTGTTTCCATTTTCCCCCCATCTATTTGCCATGAGAGGATGGGACCAGATGCCATGATCTTAGTTTTTTGATTGTGGAGCTTTAAGCCAACTTTTTCACTTTCCTCTTTCACCTTCATTGAGAGGTTCTTTAGTTCCTCTTCTCTTTCTGCCATTAGGGTGGTGTCATCTGCATATTTGAGGTTATTGATATTTCTCCCAGCAATCTTGATTCCAGCATGTGCTTCATGCAGCCTGACATTTTGCATGATGTACTCTGCATAGAAGTTAAATAAGCAGAGTGATAATACACAGCCTCGACATACTCCTTTCCCAATTTTGAACCAGTCCAGTGTTTCATGTTCACTTCTAACTGTTGCTTCTTGACCTGCATACAGGTTTCTCAGGAGGGAGGTAAGGTGGTCTGGTATTCTCTCTTTAAGAATTTTCCACAGTTTGTTGTGATCCACACAGTCAAAGGCTTTAGCGTAGTCAATGGAGCAGAAGTAGATGTTTTTCTGGAATTCTCTTGCTTTTTTCATGATCCAACAAATAATGGCAATTTGAGCTCTGATTCCTCTGCCTTTTCTAAATCTAGTTTGTATATATGGAGTAAAAATTTAAAAAAATTCAAAAACTTCTGGAGGAATTATGGGTATTTTTCCTTTAATTTTATTTGTTATTCAAATTTCCTACAGTAAGCATGCGTTTCATAGTTTGAAACAGATCTTATTAAAAATATATAGGAAGAGAGAGTGATGGTACAAAAATAGAGAATTTTGAGAGGAAAAACATGTGGTTTGGAAAAAATCCTACCATTAGTGATGTAAATGGTCCAAAAGACAAAAGCTTTCCAAATATGACTTCGTTAATTGATTCTCACAATATTCATAAATAATTGCATTGGTGAAATACTGAAGAGCAAAGAAGGAAATCCACTTTTGTAGAATCAAGAAACTAGTAGAATTTGGGTTTTCCAGGTTATTTAGGGTCTAAAGAGGGAAGTATGGAGTCTCCATTCTCAAAATCACAGGTATCATTCCCAACAAGATGAATAAGTTACCCTATAAAGTTAAACTGTTTACTTCTTATACCAGTGTTGATGGTCAGAGTTATAGCTACTTCTCCAGTAATTAATGTGTTTCATTAGGATTTAATTATACCTATGGTTTACTTTCCTAAATATTTATTTTCACAAAACTTTTGAGACTTGTGCAATGATTTAGTTCTCTTTAATAAGAGGCAAAGTTGTCTGGTAATAACATATAATCCTCTGTGACAAGAAACTGATTTGGGGAGTCATTTAATAATTTAAGATAATCCCCTACCATAATAAAGGTATAAATTATTTCTACTTTATACTAATAGTTTAGAAACAATATTTTAAATATGTTGTAAACATTATATTAAAGTGAACATGTTGATTTATTGCTTTAAAATGAACTCTGAGACATTTATAAGAATTTAGATAAATTTAAAGATAAATTATATATGGGCACATTCACAGCATCATCTTTTAGGATTTGAAATAACTCACCTGGAATTCCATCACCTCCACCAGCTTTGTTTGTAGTGATGCTTCCCAAGTAAGGCCCATTTGACTTCGCTGTGAATATGCTGCACTCAGTATGTCAGCAAATTTGGAGAATTCAGCAGTGGCCACAGGACTGGAAAAGGTCAGTTTTCATTCCAATCCCAGAGAAAAGCAACGCCAAAGAATATTCAAATTACTGCACAGTTGTACTCATCTCACACACTAGTAAAGTAATGCTCAAAATCCTCCAACGCAGCTTCACCAGTACGTGAACCCTGAACTTTCAGATGTTCAAGCTGGATTTAAAAAAGGCAGAGGAACCAGAGATCAAATTGCCAACATCCGCTGGATCATCAAAAAAGCAAGAGAGCTCCAGAAAAACACCTACTTCTGCTTTATTGACTACACCAAAGCCTTTAACTGTGTAGATCACAACAAACTGGAAAATTCTGAAAGAGATGGGAATACCAGACCACCTTACCTGCCCCCTGAGAAATCTGTATGCAGGTCAAGAAGCAACAGTTAGAACTGGACATGGAACAGCAGACTGGTTCCAAATAGGGAAAGGAGTACGTCAAGGCTGTATATTGTCACCCTGCTTATTTAACTTATATGCAGATTATATCATGCAAAATGTCGGGCTGGATGAAGCACAAGCTGGAATCAAGATTGCTGGGAGAAATATCAATAACCTCAGATTATTGACACCACCCTTGGGCAAAAAGTGGAGAAGAACTAAAGAGCCTCTTGATGAAAGTGAAAGAGGAGAGTAAAAAGTTGGCTTAAAACTCCACATTCAGCAAACTAAGATCATGGCATCTGGTCCTATCAGTTCATGGCAAATAGATGGGGAAACAATGTAAACAGTGACAGACTATTTTTTTGGGCTCCAAAATCACTGCTGATGGTGACTGCAGCTATGAAATTAAAAGATGCTTGCTCCTTGGAAGAAAAGCTATGACCAACCTGCTGCTACTGCTGCTGCTAAGTCACTTCAGTCGTGTCCCACTCTGTGTGACCCCATAGATGGCAGCCCATCAGGCTCCCCGTCCCTGGGATTCTCCAGGCAAGAACACTGGAGTGGGTTGCCATTTCCTTCTCCAATGCATGAAAGTGAAAAGTGAAAGTGAAGTCGCTCAGTTGGTCCGACTCTTGGCGACCCCATGGACTGCATGCAGCCTACCAGGCTCCTCCATCCATGGGATTTTCCAAGCAAGAGTACTGGAGTGAGGTGCCATTGCCTTCTCCAATGACCAACCTAGACAGCATATTAAAAAGCAGAGACATTGTTTTGCCAACAAAGGTCCATCTAGTCAAGGCTATGGTTTTTCCAATGGTCATGTATGGATGTGAGAGTTGGACTATAAAGAAAGCTGAGTGCTAAAGAATTGATGCTTTTAAATTGTGGTGTTGGAGAAGACTCCTGAGAGTCCCTTGGACTGCAAGGAGATCCAACCAGTCCATTCTAAAGGAAATCAGTTCTGAATATTCATTGAAAGGACTAATGGTGAAGCTGAAGCTCCAATACCTTGGCCACCTCATGTGAAGAGCTGACTCATCTGAAAAGACCTGATGCTGGGAAAGATTCAAGGTAGGAGGAGAAGGGGATGAGAGAGGATGAGATGGTTGGATGGCATCACCAACGCGATGGACATGAGTTTGAGTAAGCTCTGGGAGTTGGTGATGGACAGGGAATCCTGACGTGCTATAGTCCATGTGGTCACAAAAAGTCAGACACGACTGAGTAACTGAACTGATATATGGACACAATATTTTTCATGACTGAGTAACTGAACTGATATATGGACACAATATCTTTAGATATGATTCCACATCAGCACCCACATTTAAAAAATCTTATACTACACAAACAGCTTATACAATTCAATATCAAAAAACAAATAATCCAGTCAAATAATGTCAAAATCCTAAATAGCCATTTTTCAAAAGAAAACATAGAGATGGTCAACAGGCACATGAAAAGATATTCAACATCACTAATTACTAGAGAAATACAAATGAAAGCTGCAGTGAGGTATCAATCACCTCATCCTCATCAGAATGGCCATCACCAAAAAGTCTACAAATAATGAATGCTGGAGACGGTGTGGAGAAAAGGGAACCTTCCTACATTGTTGGTGGGAATATAAATTGGTGCAGCCACTATGGAAAACAGTATGGAATTTCCTCAAAAAACTAAAAATAAAGCTATGATATTATCCAGCAATTCCACCCCTGGGCATATATCTGGAAAAGATGAAAACTGTAATTAAAAAAGATGTGTACACCACAATGTTCATAGAAGCACTATTTGTAGTAGCAAAGACATGGAAAAATCTGTGTCCATCAACAGGTGAATGGATAAAGAAGATATGGGAGTATATATATATATGTGTGTTTATATATATATATCAGCCATAAAAAAGAATGAAATATTGCCATTTGCAGCAACATGAGTGGACCTAGAGAATATCATACTAAGTGAAGTAAATCAGAGAAAGACAAATATTATTTATCACTTATTGTAGAATCTAAAAAATAATAGTAATGATTCTGTATACAGAACAGAAACAGACTCACAGACATAGAACACAAAATTATGGTTATCAAAAGGGAAAAGGAGGGATAAATTAGGAGTATGTGATTAACTGATGCCAACTATTATACATAAAATAGATAAGCAACAAAGATTTAGTGTATAATGCAGGGAACTATATTCAATACCTTATAATAAGCTACAATGGAAAATAATCTGAAAAATATAATTGAATCATTTTGCTATATATTTCAAACTAACACAATATTGTAAATCAACTATATTTCAGTTTTACAAAATCTTATTCTGAATTACCTCAAGTGTAATCTTATAATCCTCAAATTGTTAATGAATAATCAAAAGCTTTTGGAATCTCAAGTATAATATATTCTGTTCACGGAATTTTTCAAAGGTTTATAAGAAACAGGCTATGAATTACATAGAAAGTCAAACCTCATGAAAGGAATTTTTCTTATTGTATCAAGTGACATTTTAAGGCTGAGTTTAGTACTTTGTCTTCAAAGACATCCCCATTGAGCATTTTTACTAGAAATTTCTTTCACTTTAAAACTGTTTATATTATAGTTTTTTGCTTCAGTGGCATTTCTTTGTGTTAGATTACCACACTCCTCATAGCAAGCAGCTGTTCCATGTGTCAGACTACGTGGGAAATGAGAATGACAAACCCAGAAAAGAACAGTAAAGCAAAACCTTTAAGGAAACCTCAGATCTGTGAAGTGAATTGTGATACTGATTAGAAGCAAGTGGCTACTTTACTGAATAAGCAATAAATTCCACTTTTAGTGTGATAGTACTTTTGTGCTAATAATACTTTTTATACCACACTGTGTAAAATGTACCTTATATCCCCCTTTCTAAAAGGAAATGAATCCTTAACTTTTATTGATTATAATAAAGCATTGTTCCCCCTCCACTAAGTATTGATACATCTCACTCCCTCTTCCTTGTTTTAAATTGTGGTTTTTTGTTTTTAAACAAGCAGGATACTTTGTCTTCAACAACAGACTGTACATTGCTTACTACGGCTGCTGCTAAGTCACTTCAGTCGTGTCCGGCTCTATGCGACCCCATAGACGGCAGCCTACCAGGCTCCCCCGTCCCTGGGATTCTCCAGGCAAGAACACTGGAGTGGGTCGCCATTTCCTTCTCCAATGCATGGAAGTGAAAAGTGAAAGTGAAGTCGCTCAGTCGTGTCCCACTCTTAGCGACCCCATGGACTGCAGCCTACCAGGCTCCTCCGTTGGTGGGATTTTCCATGCAAGAGTACTGGAGTGGGGTGCCATTGCCTTCTATTGCTTAGTCATGTTCAATTTTGATCCTCCATCACATCAACGTTGTAGGAAAAGACACATAGGTAAAAGAGTTAAAATAAATTTGAATGATTTATTGTATTTATATAGATAAATAACACAGCTCTCCAGATTTTCTTAAAGGTAAATTTGTTTTGCAGAGTAGAAACTCATTGTGATTTTTTCCCTGTACCCCATTCTTTTTTCCTATTACATTTTTAGTTAATACAGAATTGTTCTCTTTTTTCCAACACATGCTGTGGAGATTAACAAATTCCAGGTGGCTAGAGACAAGTGTAATAGGATGTCCACAGGGATGTTCTCTGGGCCCCAGCTAGGTTCCAAAGCTGTGCACAGAAGGAGGTGAGCTCACATATTCTAAGTTCAGGGACCACCTGTCGTTAGGCCAGCTTGCCAAGACATGCCAATACAGGGAAACAGCCCTAACACCAAACATACCCCAAATCACCCCATCCCTACTCCCTGAGGTATAAGGAAAGGGTGAATGGAGAGGAGGTTAGCTTTTTCTGAAGCAGAATATTCATGTTTTTGTTCAGTTGCTAAGTTGTGTTTGATTCTTTGTGACCCATAGACTGCAGCACGCCAGGCTTCCCTGTCCTTCGCTATCTCCTGGAGTTTGCTCTGATTCATGTCCATTGAGTCAGTGATACTATCTAACCATCTCATCCTCTGTCACCCTCTTCTTTTGCCTTCAATCTTTCCCAGCATCAGGTTCTTTTCCAATGAGTCGGCTCTTTGCATCAGGTGTCCAAAGTATCGGAGCTTTAGCATCATACTTCCAATGAGTATTCAGGGTTAATTTTCTTTAGGATTGACTAGTTTGATCTCCTTACAATCCAAGGGACTTTCAGAATTCATAAGGATATTCTATTCCCTCTCTTAACTGCATTCTCACTGTAGTAAAGGAGATTGAGCTACTTCTTCCTCTCAAAGTCTAGAGAAGAGCATTCAGGAGAATTGCGTATAAAGTTTAGAGATGCCCAGCCTTCCCCAGTTGGAGACTGGTGATTATCTCTCACCTCTGGTCTCTCCAGGACCAGTAGAGTGCTTGATGTTCTAGGACAAGGAGAGGGGGCAGTAGAGAGATGACCTAGATGAGAGAAGGTGCACCATGGTGGTTGACATTGCCCCCTCCAAAAGAGGCTGTTCACTGGATCCCCTGTGGAGGAGGTAAAGGAGGTGTAAGATATGCCTCAAGGAATGGGGCAGCAGGGAGGCGCCCCAGGGAGCCTCACTGATGAGGGACCCTGAACTTGGATTTGCTGAAGCATAGAGAACAATGAAAATCTGACAGGGTTAACTAGAGAAGCAGCAGCATCCAAAAGAGAGGGAATTACCATCTTCCTAGAAGAGCCACATTAGATAGCCATTTCCTCACGTCTCCTCTTGCCTTGACCTTAGAAGTGAAGCACCAGAAAGAAGGAAGAGGGGAGGGTGTACAGAATAGAGCACTCCTGCTTTCAGACTCCTCCCACCCCCACACCCTTAGAGCCACTAGAAATAGACTTGCCTGTCTTTCTCTGGAGGGAAGGGAGGACAAATGGTTTTACTTCAGTTTGAAGCTTAATAGAAATTGAGCAGAAGTGAACTTAACTTGCCAGAATGAGATGATCCTAATAACTTGAAGAGACTGATAAATGGAATCAAGCGAAAGTGTGATGAAGTGAGTTGACCTCCAGTAAAAAAATGGCAGGGGCAGAGTACAGTTAGTGGAGGAGATTATTGGAAAAATGAGCTATTTCATATTTGTAACCCAATGACTATGAGTCCTCACGGAAGTAGTTACAAAATCAAATGTAGTTCTATTAATTTTTACAGGGGAGTGGTTTGATCAGTTTTGAGTAAGACAGGCTGGTGAGAATGATAGCAATTCAAGTAAAGAAATTACAATGGGTTTATTATTTTCTCTTAATTGAGGTATAACACGCACACAAAAAAACATACAAATCGTTAAGTGTAGAGCTCCCTGAATTTTGATGAAGTGTACCCATCTATGTAACCAGCACCAAATCAGGAAATAGAACACTATCAACACCCAGAAACACCCCCATATGTCCCCTCTCAGTCATTATCTTCCTCCTCCTAAAGTCACTGCTCTCTTGATTTCTATATATGCAGGTTAATTTTGTCTGATTTTATTTTTACATAAATGAAGTCCTACATTATATACCTTCTGTGTTTGCTTCTTTCTTTCAGTATCACATCTGTGAGATTTATCCATGTTGTTGTGTATAGAATAAATGGAAAGCATCCCTTTTCATTGCTGCTTAATACTTTGCTAGTTGAATATACCATGAATTTTATTCATCTAAATGGTAGTGCACATTGTTGTTGTTTTTTTTTTCCCTCCAGTTTCGGGCTATTACAAAGAGTGCTGCTGGACTTTCTTGCTAAGTATTTTATCTAGGACTTTCACATCTATGTTCCTGAGAGAGATTGACCTGTAATTTTCCTTTTTTGTGGTGTTCTTGCCAGCTTTTGGTATCACAGTTATACTGACCTCATAAAATAATCGGAAATATTCCCTCTTTTTCTGTTTTCTGGATGATTTTCTGTAAGATTCATGGTTTTCCATTGTGTTTGGAAAAATTCACCAAAAAAACCATCTATGACTGAAATTTTCTTCATGGGAAGGTTTAAAATTATGAATTTAATTAAAAAGTTTTTATAATTGAAATATAGTTGATTTACAATGTGTTAACTTCTGTTGTACAGCAAAGTGATTCAGTTTTACATATATATGTTCTTTTTTGTATTCTTTTCCATATGGTTTATCATAAAATATTGAATATATTTCCCTGTGCTACACAGTAGGGCCTTATTGTTTATCCATTCTATATGTAATAGTTTACATCTGCAAACCCCAAATTCTTACTCCATCCCTCACCCACCATGAATTTAATTTTTAATAGATAGAACTCCTTATATTTTCTCTTTCCTTTTAGACCCTTCTGTTAAATTGTATATTTCTAGAAATTTTCATTTCAACAGCATGCAGTTGTTTAAAATTATCTCTTATTATATTCTTCTTAAAATATGAGTTGTAATTGACATGCAACATTATATTTGTTTCAGATACATAGCATAATGATTTAATATCTGTATATATTATAAAATTCGCACCACAATAAGTCCCATTAATATTCACCACCATACATAGTATCAAACATTTTTTCTTGTAATGAGAACTTTTAAGATTTACTCTTAGCAACCTTCAGAAACCCAGTACAGTATTATTAATAATAGTCACCATGCTGTACATTACATCTCCATTACTTATTCATTTTATAACTGAAAATTTGTACCTTTTGACTCCCTTCCCCCATTTCATCACCCCCTCACCCCTTGTCTCAGGTAGCCACCAATCTATTCTTTATACCCATGGACTTGTTTTTGGTTTGTTTTTTAAAATTCCGTGTATAAATAAGGCCACACTTATTTATCTTTTTCTCTCTGACTTATTTCACTTAGCATAATGCCATCAAGGTTCTTCCTTGTTGTCAGAAAAGGCAAGATTTCATTCTTCATTTTATGTTTGAATAATATTCCATTGTATGTATATACTGCATGTTCTTATTCATTCATCTAGCAATAGACACTTAGGTTGTTTCCGCATCTTGGCTTTGTAAATAATGCTGTAGTGAACATGGGGATGCATATATCTTTTTGAGTTAGTGTTTTTATTTTCTTGGATAAACACACAGAAAAGTAGAATTGCTGTATCAGATGATAGTTTTAATTTTAATTTTTTGAGGAACCTTCATACTGGTTTACATTGTGGCTGCACCAATTTACATTCCCACCAGCAGTCCACAAGAGTTCCCTTTTTTCCACATCCTCATCAACACTTGTTATTGCTTGTCTTTTTTATCACAGCCATTCTGACAGGTATGAATTGTATATTTTTAATGCTGATAGGATCTATACTGATGTCTCTACTTTTCCTCTTGGTATTGGTTATATGTAACTTAGTTTTTTTTCTTGATCAGTGTTTTCAAGGGTTTGCAATTGTATTAGTCTTTTCAAAGAACCAATATCTGGCATTTGACTTTCTCCATATTTTCTTGCTTCTTAATTTCTTTTCTAATCGTTACTATTTCCTTGCTTCTTTCTATGGGTTTAATTTTCTTTGGATATGATATTTAGATAGATATGCAGATCACTGGTTTTCAGGTTTCTTATTTTTAATGTGCACTGTTGTTGTTCAGTTGCTAAATCGTGTCTGACTATGACTCCATGAACTGTAGTACGCCAGGCTTGTCTATCTTTCACCATCTCCCTGAGTTTGCTCAAATTCATGTCCATTGAGTCAGTAATGCTGTCCAACCATCTCATCCTCTCTTGCCCTCAATCTTTCCCAGCAACAGGGTCTTTTCCAATGAGACAGCTATTCGAATCAGGTGGCCAAAGTATTGGAGCTTCAGCTACACAATTAGTCCTTCGAATGAATATTCAGGGTTGATTTCCTTTAGGATTGACTGGTTTGATCTCCTTGCTGTCCAAGGGAGTATTCTCCAGCACCATAGTTTGAAAGCATCAGTTCTTCGGTACTCAGCCTTCTTTAGGCTCCAACTCTCATATCCATACATGACTACTGGAAAAACCATAGCTTTGACTAGATGGACCTTTGTCGGAAAGTAGTATCTCTACTTTGTAATACATTGTCTAGGTTTGTCACCGCTATTCTTCCAAGGAGCAAGCATCTTTTAATTTCAAGGCTGCAGTCACCATCCACATTGATTTTGGAGCCCAAGAAAATGAAATCTGACGGTTTCCACATTTTCCCCCATCTATTTGCCATAAAGTGATAGGACTGGATGCCATCATGTTAGTTTTCTGAATGTCGAGTTTTAAGCCAACTTTTTCACTCTCCTCTTTCACCATCATCAACAGGCTCTTTAATTCCTCTTTGCTTGCTGCCATTAAAGTGATATCATCTGCATATTTGAGGTTGTTTATATTTCTCCCTGCAATCTTGATTCCAGCTTGTGCTTTATCCAGTCTGGCATTTTGCATGATGTACTCTGCATAGAAGTTAAATAAGCAAGGTGACAATATACAGCCTTGATGTACTTCTTTGCCAATTTTGAACTAGTCTGGTATTCCATGCCCAGTTCTGTTGCTTCTTGTCCTGCATACGGGTTTCTCAGAAGGCAGGTAAGGTGGTCTGGTATTACCATCTCGTTAAGAGTATTCCACAGTTGTGATCCACACAGTCAAGAGCTTTAGCATGGCCAATGAAGCAGAAGTAGATGTGTTTTTGAAATTCCCTTGCTTTTTCAAATTGCCAGAGTATATTGGCAATTTGATCTCTGGTTCCTCTACCTTTTCTAAATCCAGCTTGTACATCTGGAATTTCTCAGTTCACATACTGCTGAAGCCTAGCTTGAAGAATTTTGAGCATAATCATGCTGGTATGTGAAATGAGGGCAGTTGTACAGTAATTTGAACATTCTTTGGCATTACCTTTCTTTGGGATTGGAATGAAAAAAATTTCCTTTAAGTTTAGCTACTACTATACAAATTTTGATATGTAGTATTTTTCATTTCATTGAAAATATCTTCTGATTTCCAATGAGATCTCTTCTCCAACCCATAGGATACGTAGAAATATATTGTTTTTATTTCCAAACACTAGGGAACTTCTAGCTATCTTTTTGTAATTGATTTCTGGCTTTGTTCCACTATCGTCAGCTAATTTAATATTATTCTAATACTTTGATATTTGTTGAGACTCGCATTATTGCCCAGCATATGTGCAATTTTAATAACTATCTAGGTATACTTGAAAAGATTGTGTTTTCTTTAGTTGTTGAATGCAATGTTTTGATGGTTAGTTTTATGTGTCAAACTGACAGCATATTTCTTAGGTAATACCTGGTAACACCTTATTTCTAGGTATGTCTGTGAGGGTATTTCTTGAAGAGATTAGCATTTGATTCAGAAGACCGAGAGAAGAAACCCCCCTCATCCATCCATTGGGGCGCAAATGGAACAAAAAGGGAAAGGAAGGGTGAATTCATTCTCTCTGTTCTTGGGCTGGAACATTCTTCTTTTCCTGTTCTCAGACATCAGAGCTCCTCGTTTTCAAGCCTTCAGGCTGAGACTAAATTATACCAGTGGCTTTCCTGATTTTCTTGGTTACAGACAGCAGATTGGGACTTCTCTACCTCAATAACTCTGAGTGAGCCAATTTCTATCTTAAAAAACATGAATACATACATGTATGTATATACACACACACACACACACACATTTGGCCCTTGAACAACATGAGGGTTAGGGATGCTGACTCTCCACAAAGTAAAAAATCCACTCATAACTTACAGTTGGCCCTCCTTCTCTGCAGTTCCTTAGAATCTCTCATTCCCCATCTTTAGATTTAACCAACCTCAGATCATGTGACTCTGTAATATTTCTAGTGAAAAAAATCCACATGTAAGTGGACCCATGAACTTCAAGCCCACATTATTCAAGGGTAAACCCTATCTATCTATCTATCTTCTATTATTATCATTTTGTTTCTCTAGAGAACCCTGACTAGTAAAAACATTCTACCTAAGTCAGGTCGTGTTTATTAAATGTTAGTTAACTACGCTATATTTTTATTTTTGTGTCTGTTCTATCAGTCACTGAAGAAGGTATGGTAAAAACCATTCTGATTGTGAATTTGTTCATTTCACCTTATTTCTCTAGATATTCTTTATGATACTTTGAAACTATGTTATCAGGAACTTAGAAATTTAGAATAGTTATGCCTTCCTGGTGAATTGACCTTTTTATCATTATGAAATGTGTTTTGTAACTCTAGAAATGTTTTTCCTTTACTGTATGATTTTATATTTCTCTCTTTTATCTCCTTTCTTGCTTTCTTTGGATTTATTTTAAATTATTTTATGGTTCCTTCTATTAGCTTGTTAGGTATGTATTCTTTATTACTACTTTTGTGGTTACTCTGGAGAAAAATGCATGCCTGAATCTAATACAAATTAATACTTTACCACCTCTCAGACAACTTAAGGACTTTAGAACAAACTACTTGCTCCTGTCCTATCTTTTGTATTAATGTTTTCACATATTTTAATTCTGCACACAACCAAAACCCCACAGTATGTTATTATTGCTTTTTGTTAATTTTCACGTAGATCTACCCAATCATTTATTCTATTGTTCTTTATTCCTTCTTGCACTTCTGTGCTTCTCTCTGGGATTGTATTTCCTCTTCCTTTCAATATTGGTTTTCTACCAATAAATCTGCTTAGAATTTGTTGGTCTGGAATGTCTTTATTTTGCTTTCATTTTTGAAGGCTACCCTGGGTGTAGAATTCAAGGTTGGCAGAATCTTTAAAGATGACAAACATACCATTGCCACCTTTTCCATTACTTCTGATGATAAGGTAACTATTAGTCTTATTCTTGTTCCCTTGTAGATATTATGCCTTTTTCTCTGGCTACTTTGAAGATTTTACTTTGTATTTGGTTTTTAGTGCTTGACTGTGATGTGTTTAGATATGAATTCCTAATTTTTAAAATTCATATTTCTTCAGGTTCATATCCCCTCTTGTGGCTGGTATATTTTGGATTTTTAGAAAATTATTGGGCCTTATTTATTTAAATATTGCTTCTTCCCATTTTCTATATCTTTCTTTTCTCCCCATGCTTTGGTCTATGAATATATATAAAAGTAAAATTTGTGATTATTAGAGAGAGTGTATTTATTATGAACATATCATGTCATTCTAACCTCACTTTTCTTCTTTGCTAGAATTAGCAAATTAGTAGTATCAGACACATCAGTCACAGTGCCTACCACAATGGTATTTAAGTTCTAGATGTAAAGAATTCACCCATAGCCTCCTGCTCTGCTAAGCAGAGTTAGACTTCTCTTTGTACAATAATGGCTAATCAGATTAGTTTCTCCGTGATGCAGAGTATGGGACAATGTAGAAGAAACTGGTTAGTCAGTTTCAAAAGGAGTTGTTTAGCCACTCTCATGTCTGCCTCTGCGACCACATGGACTGCAGCATGCCAGCCTTCCCTGTCCTTCACTGTCTCCTGGAATTTGCTCAAACTCATGTCCATTGAGTCGGTGATGCCATCCAACCGTCTCATCCTGTGTCACCTGCTTCTTCTGCGTTCAGTCTTTCCCATCATCAAGGTCTTTTCCAGTGAGTTGGCTTTTTGGATCAGGTGGCCAAAGTACTGGAGCTTCATCACTCAAAAGGAGAGCAGAACAAATCGTGAAACAGAAGCCAGGACTTGAGGGAGGTGCCATGTAGGTCATAAAAAGGAGAATGGAAAGAGCGTATTTTCTCCAAACTGCCTTGATACTTGGGATTTATTTAGTTTTGGAAATGGCAACTCACTCCAATCCTCTTGCCTGGAAAATCCCACCGACGGAGGAGCCTGGTAGGCTACAGTCCATGGGGTTGCAAAGAGTCGGACATGACTGAGCGACTTCATTCACTTCACTTCACTTCACTTCACTAGATACATAGTCTTAGAAAAACCTAATTTCTTATAGTGACCTAAATGAATCTGTCTTCACTGCAACCAAAGACTAAAATATTAGGGAAATGTAGCTGAATGTATATCTGAGCTTCAGCAAAGCACTTCATTAAGACATATAATACCTGATGGACAAGACTGAGAAATTTTCACTAAATGTGAGTGTAAATCAGTGAACTAGAAACTAAATTGCTTCAGCCTGGAAGGAGGTTTTTTGTTCTTATCTTTATTTTTGCTTTTGTTTTTGTTTTTACTGTAAAGTTCTCCCCTTGACCTTGTTCTAGCTAACATTTTTATCACTCTTTTTGTTGAGGAGATGCTTATCAAATTTACAAAGGAAATTTAGTAAGATCCTATAAGCTAGAACACAATGATCAAGTCCAAAAAGATAATATTAAAGTATTTTTATTTTGAAAATAATACATGCACATTGCCAAATACTGAGAACATTATTCTCTTTTTTACATTCTGTTTTTTTATGAAAAATGTAATTAGAACAATTACAATACTACTTTCTAAATACTTTAACACTTCAGAATCATAAGCATTTCCAAACTATTAAATATTATTTTCCAGTATTGTTTTAAGAGATCATATTTATTTAACCAATCTCCTCTCAAAAAATGCGGTAATATTGTTTACTGAACTTTTTTGTTTTGCTTCAAAATCAAATTTTCAAATAATTAAATAATATTCTCTCTATTGCATGACTGTACTATTATTTACACAATTAGAATATGTCACTAAGATTCCCATGAATATTCTTATGGTAGGCATTATTTAAATGTTATAGTTATTTTTTTTCTGATAAACTCCTAGCAATGTATGAGAATCTTGGCTCATTTCTATGTTGTTTCCTCATTGCTATTATGATTTTCAAAATTCCTGCCAATTTTATAAGCACAAATTACAGTCTTGCCTTATTTTGCTTTCCCTTGAATACTAGTAAAGCCAAACATTGTTTCATGTATATTGGCTATTTACATTTCTTGTTTTGGAGCATCTATGTTCATGTCTTTTGTTCATTTTTTAACAACAGAGTGTATGTTAACATTTCTTAAGGGCTTTTTATAGATTGTGTTTGTGTGTTAGTTGCTCAGTTGTGTCTGATTCTTTGTGACCCCATGGACTATAGTCCACCAGGCTCCTCTGTTCCTGGGATTCTCCAGGCAAGAATGCTGGAGTGGGTTGCCATTTCCTTCTCCAGGGGATCTTCCTGACCCAGGAATCGAACCTGGGTCTCCTGCATGGCAGGCAGATTCTTTACTATCTGAGCCACCAGGGAAACCCTTTTATAGATTATGCGTATTAATCCTTTCTGGAAATACATATCACAAATATTTCTTCCAAGTTTGTCATCTTTCTTTTCTAATGAAGCTTATTTTTTTACAAAAAGACTTTAACTTTTAAGAAGTTAAATCAATAATCATTTAAATTGTTCTTTTATGTCCTACTAGAGAGTCTCATATAACTGTTTACCTATATCTTCTATCATATAATATTTAATATGAATAGAGTAAAGACCAGCTTTTGGGTTCAGAATACCAATTATATAACCTCTGGTTGGGGGAGCTTTGATGTTGCCAGCATTAGTGTACTTTGGCTGCCAAAAATCTGTTGGGATCTTGGACATCATTAGTAAAAACGTAAGGTCCAGAACTAGGAAAACTATAGCCCTGTAACACTGACAAAACTTCAGAGCATATTTGGTTTAAATGTGGTTGAGATTGTTTTATTGGCTAATATTTTAAGAATTGTGGAGGGATCTGTGTAATCAAAAACACTTCCTCATTCTTGAGATGAGGCAGACAGTTTTCATAGTGAAACAAGGTATACAAAGTACAGCTTCAATAGTTTGTTTTTGTTTCAAACTGTCTGATACTAGCATTATAGGCATTAACTTCTGTTAAAACTCAGAAAACTTCTATGCTTCTTGTAACCACACTTCAGTTCTGACAAAATTTGCTTGATATTGTGGGGCTTCCTCTTAAAATCAAGGAGACAGAGATACCTATCACTGCCCAGTCTATTTCCCACTCAACACTAAACCAGTCAAGAAAAAAGAAACAAAAGGTGTAAGGATTGGAAAGGGAAAAACAAAATTGCCACTATTCAGAATCAGAATTTAATATGCTTTTAATTTCATGGTCCTTACCTCGGCTATTTCATTAGCTGTGTGTATCACATTTTAAGACTATTGTGTGGACATAAGCCAAAAGAGATTTGTAGGGAAACTATCACGGTGGTGACAAAGAGGGGACTTTGGAAACATGGCATATAAGGAAAAGATTTGAAAATATTTTACATGGGGAAAGGACTCACAGAAGGGATGGTAAAGAATCTGCCTGCTATGCGGGAGACCTGGGTTCAATCCCTGGGTTAGGGAGATCCCCTGGAGGAGGGCATGGCAACTCATTCCAGTTTTCTTGCCAGGAGAATCCCTATGGCAGAGGAGCCTGGCAGGCTACAGTCCACGGGGTCAAAAAGAACCGGACATGACTAAGCGACCAAGCACAGCACAAACTATTTAAAGAAAAAATGATGATGTGTAACAGTGATTATTTTTTCTGACAGGCCCAAGGAAGTGTAATCAGGGTCACTAAGAGGCAAGAGGAAGAGAGATTGAAGCTCTGGCAGAACTTTTAAGAGTTTGTAATTCAAAATTGTTAGAGGGATGCCTTAGGAGGTAGAAGGAAATTTGTTATTAGAGGTTTTCAACCAAAGGCTGAGTGACCATGTGTTGGGAATGCTGTAGGCTTCCTTAAGGCATAGGGATGAAAAAGCTCACGTTTCTTGAGACCCACTGTGTCCATGTACTGAGCCAGGCCCTGTCTCATTTAATCATGGCAACACAATGAGGGACATTTTATTGTATTCCCATTTAACAAATGAAACAAGTGTGGAGAATCTAAAGGACTGCCTGGCATCACATAGATGGTAAGTGGAAAGCCCAAGAACAGACCTGGGCAGTCTGTTTCCAGAGTCTCAGTTCTGAACCAGTGTACCACATTGTCTGGAAAGAGTGGTTGGCTTCCATAACTTTCAAGATTTCATCAAATCCTGAGATTGTATAATTGTGCAGAGAGAAAAGTCATGCCTGAAGGGATTTATATTAGAGATTAATTTTGTTGGCAGTGATGTGAGGTGGCTCCTGTTTTAGTACCTAATCTTTAAGTTAGGAATAAAATCAAAGTTGCTGAAAATCTACCCATCACTTCTAAATTAGAAGGCTGTTGGATATTCATATATCTACCAAGGTACAAGTAAGTTGGTAGACAATGGCTGGGATCCCAGACAGATGCTCTTGGGCTCTGGCAATAAGACTAAGACTATAAATATCAAATGTGTATAGTATGTCTCACAAAACCAAATATCAGCAGTTTTGAAGCATCGTGGTGTTTTGTGGGTTGTTTTTTTTTTTTTTTTCCTTCTAAGCAGATCTGGCAATTGATCTTGGGCTACTTTGATAGCATCTAAAACAAAAATTGTTTTATTCGGCATTTTTGAGTGTTACATCACTGAGTTAGAGGTTATATAATATTGGTCACAGAATGCTATTTAAAATTTGCAGCTAGGTATATTCTCCAATATCTATATATAATTTCTTAAAATATAAGAAATATATCTGGCATAAGCCAGATCAAACATAAATAGAAGTAACGTGTGTACAAGAGATAAGTACAGAGATTGGCCATTTGCCATTGTTATTAGGGAGAAAGGCCTGCACACTGAGAGTTTCAACAAATTACAAATGCCAAGAAGAAAATAATATGGCTATGTTTGAAAAGCTCATGCTATTTACTTGACAGGCTCTGCCAGGGCAAAGTTACAGCTGTGTCCCTGCTTTGCAGATCATTTAAACAGGCTTTTCTCTATGTCACTGACACTTCAGTCACATCCACAGAGCTTTGCGATCAGCAAATAATAATTATTATGTGGGGAAGATAGCCTACAAGCAGCCCCAGTGTCTATACCACAAATAAATCAATAGAAACACGTTAGTTATTAATAAAATGATTTTAATTAATTTTTTCCAGTTTATTAATACAATCGACCTGTTAGAAGAAAGGTAGATTATCATTTAACATTATAAACAGTGATATCTCCGTGTATGTGCGCAAAAAACCAAATCAGGATTGTCTTTTTATGTGTTTTTTTCTAATCCTCTCACTTGAAATCTTTTCTGTATTCTATATAACTGGAGATTTCTCATATTGTCATTTGTTATGTCCCACCATCTTTGTATTCATCTACCTAAAGGATATGTGGGGTAGTAGGGAGAGTCAGATGGTCTGGATTTGAGCATCCTATCTGTGTCAGTTGAATTCACTGAGATTCAGTTTCTTCATCTACAGTAATACCTACCCAGCTGTTGCGCAGATGAGAGGAAATCATGAATACAGAGGTATTCCGTAAACTGTGAGACATTATACCAAGGTCAGGTTCAAAGGTCCATTTCTCCCAGCTTAATCTTTGATGGGGGCTTCCCAGGTAGTTTAATGGTAAAGAATCTGCTGCCAATGCAGAGGATGCGGGTTCCATCCCTGGTTTGGGAAGATCCCCTGGAGAAGGAAATGGCAACCCACTCCAGTATGCTTGCCTGGGACATCTCACTTGCAGAGAGCCTGGCAGACCACAGTCCATGGGGTCACAGAGTCAGACATGACTTAGCAACTAAACAAAAACAAATTTTTGATGGAGACTTAGAAGTTCTACAAACTATCTTTCAAATGACTAACATTGGAAATAAGCATGGAAATGAATCATTGTAGACATCAGAGCTTCCCTGGTGGCTCATCTGGTAAAGAATCTGCTTGCAATGTGGGAGACCTGAGTTCAGTCCCTGGGTTGGGAATATCCCCTGGAGAAGGGACTGGCTACCCACTCCAGTAGTCTGGCCTGGAAAATTCCATGCACTGTATAGTCCATGGGGGTCACAAAGAATTGGACATGACTGAGTAAATTTCACTTTCAGACTCCAGGGAAACATATTTCATGTAACTCTTTTCAATTTTTTCTTTTTTAGCTTTCATGGAGAATTACAAGAACTACTGATCATGTTTATTCTAGTGAAAGATCCTGTGGTGGTTGTTATAGCTGTTGTTCTGGTGATGTAAGAAACACTAAATCATGGGCAGCTAAGAGAAAAGGAAAATGTGTGAAGGTGTGGTTGGGACTTAATCAATATTATTAAATTAATACATATGAAAGTACCCAACATCCCATGTTATGTTAATATCTAGAAATGTAAGAGAGTCATGGCTGGTCAATTGCTTTGAGGCTTTGTTTCTCAAAGCCAATAGGGAACTCAAGCGCTGCAGGGGTTATGTGGGACAGCAAAACCCAGATTGAATTTCTCATGCATTCTGCTGCCTGAAGCCTTCCCGAAAGTCACGTAAGGCATTGATGGAGGGGCTATGGAGTAGGGGGAGGGGAGTCCTGTGGAAAAACAATCTTTTGACTTTTTCCAGAATGTGACTAGAATCTCAAACTGCTTTGTTTATAACAAGTTAGTTGGGTTTTTCTTTTCTTCCATTTGTCCTTAGATAAAAGAAACACAGATCCTTTAAAAGCTTTGGGGAGGGACAAACTTTTTTACTTAACAGTCTGTCACTGAGGTGGAAGGCTGGTTCTGATCTCAATGGTACAGTGCTGTTTTGTGCTTTCATGGGTGTCTGTCAGAATTTTTCAAGCCGAAAACTCCAAGGCAAGAGACATCATTCTTGAATGGCAGACAGTGAACCCCACAAAAGGCCAGGGAGAGAGCCTCGGGGTGATGTATAGGGATGGAGGGGACCAGGAGGCTGCAGGAAGAATGGCTCCTTTCCTAGTCACGAGTGAATTGTTCACTGGGTATTACTTTTCTGTGGTGACTCAAATCCTTCTTAAACTCAGTAAAAAGAAGCCCAGTGCTTTTTAGGGAAAGGAAATGCTTCAAATTCTAACTACACAGACCTGTATGAGCAACGCATTAGTGATATTTAGTTTGTGTGGTTTTGTGTGTTTTATACAGGTTTGGATTACAATAATTCCTCCCACTTGTATAAGGTTTTACAGTTTTTAAAGCATTTTATGCTTAATCCTCACAATAAACACAGATAGAAGCGTACAGATGGATCTTGACTCACAAGAGCTTCACTTTAGACCCCTGCTGTTACGACCTTTATTATCACAAGTATGACTCTCCCATTGTTGGTCAAATCTCACCATGCAGCTTCCCAGGACTCTCATCATAAGTGACAGGAAAATTGAAGCTACTTTTATGTGAACTGGTGCCAGAAGTAAAGTATATAGAACAACTTTTGATTTGATGGGTGCAGGTGTACTTGAAGCAAATCCATATGCATCTGAATTAGGCAATGCTATTGCAAAAGCATCATCCATTTATATTGAAAAAGAGCTACCCCAAGATGTCAAAGGGAGTTTTTACTGCAAGTAAAAGTTGGTTGGATCACTTTCAGAAAAATAGTCGGCAAAACATTTACTATTCAAGGAAGAAGCCACAAGAACCAATAGAATAGCATCTGATATCAATACTGTGCCCACAAAGTCTGCTTAAGATAAAGGCTACTGTGTGTTCTGGGTGTTTAATGATGATAAGATCAGACACAGAGATAGAATGAGGATTGCCGCAGGAGGAGGGGAAAAGGAAGAGAACACAGCAATGAGGGAAACGTGAACATTCAAAGGATTTCTTCCCCACTGAATCTACTATGATAGTTTTTAGACAGATGGCCTTAATTTTGATCACAGTTTGAATATCTTTAAGCACTGAAGCATTTACTTGCTTCAGGGAAACTTATCAGAAAAATAACATTTCTTTGGACTGGTATTTTAAGAAGCCTCAGCCAGTTGATTAAAAAGAATTTCCCCAAAGGATCTAAACTTTGACTTTTTCTTTACAAACCTAGAAAATCTTTGTAAAATCATGTAGTTGTCTTTCTATGATTCATTTTGGTATTTTAGAGCATAAATTGGGTCTTCAGGGACACCATTTTCATTTATAACTTCAAAGATATTAAAAGTTTAACTTATGGAAGTTCAGTTTGTGGCAAATATCCAGGAATAAATCAGATCATAAATGCCTATCATATGAGTCCCAGTTTATAAATGAGGAACAGACCACAAAGCAGTAAATGACTTGCTGACTTCCCCTAAAAAAGGCCAATGAGGTCACATAATACCCCTAAAAAACACTGATGAGGTCACTAGATTAAAGTTTAATGATGCTTCCCTTTCTCTTCCTTACCTGAAGAGCATATGTTTTTCACAGGTTGTCAAACAAAAATTCATGTAACATCTGAGGGAGTACAATCTTAATATTATGGTAACATCAAATAAATTAGTTGATGGACCTATATGTATTTATTATCAAGTACTATCAATGGTTAAATTCAATGAAAATTTATTGGATAAAGACAATTAGTGCCACCATGCTTTGGAAATATACACCTGTATCATCTTTGAAATAGGCAGAGAACTAGGTTAAATATTATTTCAATGGAAGACAAGTCCTTCACTCAGGCTTAATCAAGCTATCTACCTGAATTGATCTTTTATTTTCTTTTTCAGAAATTCATTATCTTCATTGTTCCTCACTCTCCCCTACCTTCAACCTTTTTTCTCTGCCAGTTTTCTTATGAACTAAGCAGTTTGAACAGGCTCAAGTATCTCCCATCTTAACACATACACACATATGCACATACACATGCTTACATATACACACACACCCTACCTCATTCAACCAGCTATATTGTCATTTTTCTCCTCTTCTTTAAAATCACACTTCCTAATAGTTCTCTGTATTCACTCTCTTCATATTCTCACGTCTCCCACAAACACTCAACTTTTGATAACCTAGCTTCAGCCTCACCATGCTTTTAGAATTGCTTTCTCACAGAGTCTCTAACGAACTCTATTTGCTAAATCTGATGGCTACTTATCTGTACTTTTGTTGTCTTCTCAGCAGCATTTAATACTCCCATTCACTCCTTTCTTGAATCTTCTTTTTCCATGGGTTTCCATGTCTGAGGACTCTCTTGGTCCTTCTCCTCTCTCCCTGGTCATTTCTTCATCAGTCTCCTGTCTCTTCTTCTGCCAGTGCCTAAAATGTTACTATTCCTCAGGTTTTCTTCATAAATCCCTTTCTCTTCTTACTGGACGATTTCATCTACTTCTGTGTTTTCAGCCTCTCTTGCAAGGAAAACACAAACTTATGCTTTTACTCCCAATTTCTTCTTCTGAAAGTCTACAATGGGTCTTCACTTTGTAGTCTTCCAGAAATTTATCTGTTTGGACTTCCCTCCTTCAGAGGGAAGAACAAACTAGAGCATAGAACAAACTAGGGCTTAGATGCATGACAATTATTTGAGAAGCAGGAATGAGGGAGCAAGAATAGTAAGAGAAGGAGGAAAAGTCCTTAAAGGATACATTGTTGAGCTGTAATCATTGTGGTCACAGGCTGGCCATCACTGTCAATGAGACTCAGACTTGTCTCCCTGAAGGAGGGAGGCTGGGGCATTGCCTATCAGCTCCCAGCACACATTGGTTGAAGACTGCCTGCAGGAAATGGTAACTTGAGGTACTTCCAGGCCATACCTTTGCCATATTGAATGAACTTCCCCAGCTCTGGAGCAAGCTCTATGGCAGAAAAGCATAGATAGGAAGCTATCAGGGTGCAGGGAGCCGTGCCCCACAGCTGCATGGAAATCAAGTGAATCAATGGGATAGAAAGGAAAGTTGCTCATTCGTGTCCAACCCTTTGAGACCACATGGACTATATAGCCCATGGAATTCTCCAGGCCAGAACACTGGAGGGGGTAGGCTTTCCCTTCTCCAGGGAATCTTCCCAACCCAGGAATTGGATCCAGGTCTCCTGCATTGCAGGCAGATTCTTTACCAGCTGAACCACAAGGTAAGTCCAAGAATACTGGAGTGCATAGCCTATCCCTTCTCCAGGGGATCTTCCTGACTCAGGAATCAAACCGGGATCTCCTGCATTGCAGGTGGAATTTTTACCAACTGAGCTGTGAGAGAAGCCCCTATGGGGTGGAAAGCATGTCACAGAAGTCTTGCTCTACAGCATTCTAAAACTGAACTTACCTGCCCAGTGGTGACCCTCTTTCTCTCTCCTTTTCTTAGGGACTGGCTCCATCATCTTCTCAGCAGCTCAAACCAGTCACCTCAGCAGCATCTTTGACTTTCTTTTTCATAATGTCTTTTTTCAAATCCATCTGACTGTGTTCATTCACACTGCTGCAGCTTAGCTATTTATGATCTCAGTTGGCTTTCTGCAACAACCTCCTAATTGACATTTCTTGGCCTATTTACATCTGTTACTTTCACTGCAACCAGAATAATCCCTTAAAACATTCATTGGATTATGTCACTCGCATGGTTAAAACTCTTTAGTGGTTCTCCTTCACTCTTAGAATAAAGACCCAAGCTCTAAATACGGCCTCAGGGCCCTGCATGATCTGACTCCAGCTCATACCCCTCTTCATCTTTTGACATTCCCCTCTGTCTATGATCCAGCCTTGCTGACCTTTTCTCAGTTTGGTGGATGTACTATGTTTTCCTCTATGTCTAGGTTTTCACACATGCTGTGTCTTACTTCATGTGGGTGCTATAACAAAACCCCACAGACTGCTGGTTTATAAACAGCAGAAATATATTGCTCACAGTTTTGGAGACTGAAGGTACAAGGTGATTGTACCAGCATGGTCAGGTAGGGTCCCAGACTTCTCCTTGTATCCTCACATGGTAGCAGAGGGTAGGGAGCTCCGTGGGGTCTCTCATAAGATCACTAATCCTGTTCATGAGGGCTCCATCCTCAAGACCTAATCACCTCCTAAAGGCCCCACCTACTAATATTGTCACCTTTGCTGGGTTAAGATTCCAAGACATTAATTTGAGGAAAGGGGGTAGGTGCAAACATCCAGACCATAGAATGCTATCTTCATCATGGACCACTTTCTCTCTCTAATCGCCCTTTCCCTCATCAATTCTCACTCATGACTTAGTTTCACATTAGTTGTCATCTCTTGATAATCCTTCACATCTGAACCTGTTTCCCCTCCAGTCTATTCCTATGTCGTCTTATGCTTTTACTACCAGAGTGCTTGTATGGTCTCATAACCGCCTGTTTCCTTGTCTGTGTCCCCCTGTAGGGGGGCTCCCTGGTGGCTCAGATAGTAAAGAATCTGTCTGCAGTGTGGGAGACCCAGGTTCAATCCCTGGGTCAGGAAGATCCCCTGGAGAAGGGAATGACTACCCACTCCAGTATTCTTGCCTGGAAAGTTCCACGGACAGAGGAGCCTGGAAGACTCTGTAAAGGAAAGATCTATTTACACCTTTTTCACCATTTTAGAGACCCACTGCTTTCCATGGTGTCCTTGATATATTTGACTCTCAGTAAATACTGTTAAATAATTGAATCAACACCTAAAGTGTTAATAGTTCCTTAATCCTACCTAACTGTGTAGTTGACTCCTACAATATGTGGAAAAATTAAGAATTCAACTAGTTCTTAAAGGATTGTAAAGACTTTTCTAGGTTGGTGATAGGGAAAGATTTTCCAGGCTATCAACCTCAATAAAAGAGGAAAATATGGCAAGCTCAAATCATCAAAAATTCTGCCACTATTTGGAAATGGTAGAGGAATTGAAATTTGTGACAAACAAACTGTAGCAAGCTATAGGTGTGTCCATTGAGAGTTTAGGGCCCTATTTATGGTCAAAGAATTCAAAAGAACAAGAAATTTAACTAAAGTCCAAGTAGCAAGTTCTTCAGCTTGAGGATGGCCACAGGTTCTTGGCAGATGTTCATTGGTTGAGAGATAACTTTAGGTTTTCTGTAAATCACGCATTTACTGGAAACCAGTCCCTCAATCCTTAAGTATCATTTTCCCGAGGGCCCATGTGTGAGATTCTCCAGTTCTGCTTTAGATTTAATTTATTTCATGAGGCAGCAGGAACAGAATATGTAAAGGCCCTGAGGCAGAAGCAGACTGGCTTGTTCAGGAAACAGGGTGCAGTTTGGGTGGCTAGAGCACAGTGCTTCTTGGTAAGGCATGGCAGCGGTGAGGCTGGCCTTACACATTGTGGCCAGATCACAAAGGGCCTTGAATGATTTGGATTTGAATGAGTAGACAAAGGCAGAACCATTAAGGAGATTTTAATAGGAGAGCAACATAGTCATTTGGGTTTTAGAAAATTAATTCAAGGAAACGGTAATTTTAGGTGGGAGAAAAGTAGAAGTAAGGAGTTCAGTTAGGTCACAATGACTGCGGACAACAAGATCTGAAAAAAAATGACAGTTGAGATAAGGAAAAGAACTGGATTTGAGAGACCTTTGAGAGGGAGACATAGGAGTTCAGTGACCAATTGCATGGAAAGAGTGAAGAAAAGCAGTGTACACCGACTTCGAGATTGAATTCTTGGGAAGATGGTAATGTCATTAGCTGAGCTGGTGAATTACATTCAGTTTTAGATAAAATGAATTTAAAGTGCCTAGGGGACATCTAATAGATATTCAAAAGGAAACTGAAAATTTCAGTCTGGAGATCATGATTAGAAGTTGGGGAGGCTGAATAATGTCCCCAATGATATCTAGATGCTACTCTTTGGAATCTGTGAATGTTACTCTATTAAAGCAAAAGTGGCTTTACAGATGTGATAAAATTAGGAATATTGAGATAGGGAGAGTATCTTGGAGTATCCAGGTGAACCTTACATGTAATCACAAGTGTGCTTATATGAAGGAAACTGAGGAAGGCTTGACTAAAGAGGGAAAAGGAGATGTAATGATGGAAGCAAGACGCTGGAGGGTACAAGGAAGGGTCATAATCCAAGGAATGTAGGAAGCCCCTGGAAGCTGGAAGAAGCAAGGAAAGATTTCTTTCCTATAGCCTCCAAGGGAAATTAGCCTTGGTGACATTTATTTATCTTTTTACCATACTGTGTGACATGTGGGATCTTAGTCCCCCAACAAGGGATGAAACCCACATCCCCTGCAGTGGAAGCATGCAGTCTTAACCACTGGACCACCAGGAAAGTCCCAATGACATCTGGATTTTATCCCAGTGAAACTTATTTCAAATTTCTGGGTTCCAGAACTGTAAGAAAATAAATGTGTTGTTTTACACCAAATTTGTGGTAAAGTCGTTTCAGCAGTCATAGGAAAGTAATAAAGAGGTATAATTCAGGGAATAATTGGTAAGGAGCACTAAGTAGTAGGAAGGAATAAAATTATCTAGGGGAAAAGAGAATATGTAGAATAAGGGGAGAGGGGGACCTAGGAAGGAACCCTTCAGATCAGCTCTCAACATTCAGGCAGAGGCAGATGGACTTCCATTTCTGGCAATATGATGGACTAGATATTCAGAATAATCTTCTCATTGAAGCAACTAAAAATAGTTGACAAAGTATTTTTTAATCTTTTGAAATGCATTCTATGCTTGCAGCAAAGTTAAAAAAAAAAACAAACACTTGGAGGCCAAGAATGGAATGTAAGTAGGAACCTAGGAAATAAGCAAAACCTAGAGAGCCTTTTGCTTGAGGGCATTTGCCAAATGAGTGAATATATTGGTTCAGGTGTGCACAAAGTGAGAAATCTATGTGTAGACTCAGCCACCACTGCTTAAAGCTGGGGCCTCAAAAGACTACCCCTTTTGTGTCAGGATGAACTACAAGTAAATCTACTGCCTTTCCTCCACCCCGCCAAAATGGCAAGGAAAATTGCCTGTCTTGAGGATTGACTCTAAATGGATCGAGAGGAAAAAGAAATCCCTGAAGACTTGAAGCATAGTCAACACTCACACAGGCTTGAAGCTCAAATTCATGCTATACCTGGGAGTCAAAAAGGAAAAAAGAAAACAACCTCAACCCAGGAATTAAGTTTAAAGTAAACCTCAACATGTAGTTCCAAGACACCTCTCAGAAACAAATACAAATCTGTTCTGGGGGTACCCATCTTCAAAACAGGCCTTAAAGAATTCCCATCAGTAAGTGCTAAGAAATATGGACCAATGGTTTAAATCACAAAATGCAAAAGGAAAGAATACACCATGAACAAGGGCCAGCAGAAATAATCAACAGTAGAATCAGACTGCAAAGCATTAGCTATGAAATTATCAGGCACAGCATACAAAATCAGTATGTTACATGTATTTAAAGAAATAAGGGGTTGAAAAAAAACACATCAAACATGAGCCAGCAGACTTGAAGACTGAAAAAAACTACTAGAAATTTAAAATATAATATTTGAAATTAAAAACACAATGTATGGATTGAACGGCAGAATTTAATGGCAGAAAGCTGGAGAATGTATTAAGAAAGATCCAAAAATTCATAATGTAGCCCAAGGAGATGGAAACATAAAAGAGCAGTCATATGTCACAGAGATATTGTTAAACAGTATGGCAACTACCTAATCAGAATTCCAGGCAGACAGTAGGAGAAGAACTGGTAATGAAAGAGATAATTGAAATAAGAACTGAGAATTTCCAAGAAATGACAAATCACAGATTCAAAAACCTCAACAATCCCAAGAAGGATAAATAAGAGGAAATTTACCCTTAGACACATTCCAGGAGAAATGCAGAATACTATAAACAAAGAAAAAAATGTAAAAGCAGCCAAAGAAAGTAAAGACAGATTACTTTCAACAGGACAACAATTAAACCTGACAACCACAGAAGCCAATGTATCAAAAGAAAATTATTGTCAAACTAAATTTATACATTATCTTTAAAGAAAAATGTAAGAAATATCTTAAAATAAGCAAACAAAAACTGAGAGTTTGCAACTATTTAAACCCTCAGAAGGAAATTCTCAAGGCTATTTTCACATTCTTCCTGAAGAAAGTGAACACAGATGGAAGGTCAGAAATGAATGAAGGAATGAGGAGCAAGGAAAGTGCTAAATATGTGTTTAAGTGTAAATAAATATGGGCTAAGAACAAGAACAACAACAATAATCTCTTAAAAGATTTTCTTAAAGTAGCTAGAAATAAAATACACAGCATGAATAGCAGGTAAATTGGGAGAAGAATGATCAGACTTCAAGTATCTTGTGCTTTTTATTGTTTGGGAGAATGGTAAAGATATTAAGTTTCCAAGTTAAAATTTCTAGAATAATCACCAAAAGGGTATATAACGTCTTAATTATAAAGGAAAAAAATGGGAAAGGGAAACAATTCAATATGAAAGTACATGAAAACAGAAAAAAAAAAGAAATCTTAAAGATTCAAGACA
Source organism: Oryx dammah (assembly GCF_014754425.2). NCBI lineage: Eukaryota > Metazoa > Chordata > Mammalia > Artiodactyla > Bovidae > Oryx > Oryx dammah. The sequence continues at coordinate 60,206,393 of NW_024070209.1, forward strand.
CATTAGAAAGCAGAAAATAAGATGGTAGAAATAAATTTAAGTATTTCAGGTGTTAAAATAAGCAAAAATAAACGGAGCACCCAAGATTTTAGGCAAGAATTTACAGGTGGGGTGTGCATACACGTGTATGCGTGCGTGTGTGCTAAGTTGCTTCAGTTGTATCCCTGTGGACTTTGTGACCATGTGGACTGTAGCCCATCAGACTCCTCCATCCATGGGATTCTCCAGGCAAGAATACTGGAGTGGGTTGCCATTCCCTTCTCCAGGGGATCTTTGTGACCCAGGGACTGAACCTGAGTCTCTTGCAGCTCCTGTTTTGCAGGCGGATTCTTTACTGCTGAGCCACTGGGGAGGCTCGAAGTGTGTGTGTATACATATACATGTATATATTCTATTTTTAAAAGTTCAGCTATATTCCATTTAAGTCATGTTTAAAACATAAGGATTTAGAAAAATTGAGAATGAATGTAAAAAAAAAAAACTATACCATGCAGACAATAACCACAAGAAAGTTGGTGTTGCTATATTAGTATCAGACTAAACATTTCTTAAGACAGAAAATTTTAAGAACAAGCATTTCAAAAGGATAAAAGGTTCAATTCTCCAGGAAGATGTCAGAGTTCTCTAAACTTGTAAGTATTTAGAATCAAGCTGACAAAATCAGTAAAGAGAAGATTTAATAAACTGTCTCTAATTGAGTAAACATTGATAATATCATGTGTAACAACTACAGGATTTACATTCTTTGCAACCAACATGGAGCATTTTTGAAAACTGACCACAGGCTGATTTATAAAACAAATATCAACAATTTTCAAAAGACTGAAATCATACCGACCACAGTTTACGACCATAATACAATTAAGTTAGAAATCAATAGCAAAAGGATAACTAGAAACCCATATGTGGAAAATTAAGATGTTCTATTCTAAATAACCTGTGGGCCAAAAAGGAAATTATGATAGAGATTAGAAAATACTTAGACTATAATCAAGATGTATTCAATGTAGATAAAGTAAGATCTAGTGAAAAATTACATCCTTAAATGCTTTTATTAGTAAATATGAAAGGCTAACAATGAGTTAAGTTAGAAAAACAATAATGAAATAATAAATAAACATGTGAAAATAAAGATAACAGCAGAAATCAATGAAATAGAAAAAAAATGTAAAAGAAGGTTAACAAGTCCCCAGATTCTTTCTTTGAAAAGCCTCTTACAGATAAATATTAGAACAAAAGAGATAATTACAGTCAGTGCAGACAAATAATTAATAAGGGGGATTACGAATTTTAAGGCTATGAACTGGAAAATTTAGAGAAATGGATAAATTTTTAGAAAAATATAACCTACTAAAACTTCTTCAAGAACAAACAGGAAACTATAGTCAAAAAAATTTAAAGAAAATAAATCAGTTGTTTAAAATTGTCCCATATGGAGAATGGAGGGAAGGGATAGTTAGGGAATTTGAGATGGACATGTACATACTGCTATATTTAAAATGGATAGCCAATTAGGACCTACTGTATAGCACATAGAACTCTGTTCATTGTTTTGTGGCAGCCTGGATGGGAAGGGGAGTTTGGGGAAGAATGGATACATGTATATGTACAGCTGAGTCCCTTCGCTGTTCACCTGAGACTTTCACAACCTGATGGGAAGCAGCTGTTCACCTGAGACTTTCACAACCTGATGGGAAGCACTGACTCATAAGAAAAGACCCTGATGCTGGGAAAGATTGAAGGTAGGAGGAGAAGCGGACAACAGCAGATAAGATGGTTGGATGGCATCACCGACTTGATGGACATGAGTTTGAGAAAGCTCTGGGAGTTGGTGATGGACAGGAAAGCCTGGCGTGCTGCAGTCCATGGGATTGCAGAGTCAGAGATGACTGAGTGACTGAACTGAAATGATCACAACATTGTTTCTTAATCAGCTATATCCCAATACAAAATAAAAAAGGCTTTTTAAAAAAGGAAAAGAATTGGCCCCTAAAATAAAAATCAAGAGCAGATAAATTTTTTGCTGTAGTTGTTTTCCTTAAATGATTTTTTATAATAATTTTCAATCATACAAAACAAAGTAGAGAGAATCATAAAACAAGCTCCTCTATATCTACCACTCAGCTTCAATAATTGTCTTCCTTTGCTTTTCATCAAACTCTTCCCTCTCTACTTAAAAAACTTTTTTATTTTGAAATAATTGTAGCCTTACTAAATGTTCCAAAAATAGTACCAAAAGTTCTGATATGCTTTAACTCGGCTTCCCCTGTTGTTAACATTTTAGATAATCTTAAGACAACTAATCAAAGCTTAAGTCAACTTTGATATGTGTGTGTGTGTGTGTGTCCAGTTGCTTGGTCAACTTTGGTACAGTAGTATTAACTAATTTTCAGACTATAATTGAATATCACAAGTTTTCCCATTAACGTCCTTTTTTTTAAAATCCAGGATAAAATCAGGAGTCTCCTCCTCCTCTTCCTCTGCAATAGTTCCTCAAGGTCAAGTAGTCTCACAGTTGAGGTCTAACAAATACTCAGGAGACAAGTAATTCCAATCTTTCACAAGCTATTCCAAAGACAAAAAAGAGAAAACACTCCTTAGCTTGCTTTATGAAGTTAGAATAACTGATAATGAGGTCAGTCTCACTTATGAACAGTGATGCAAAAAATCCAGACAAAATAATAGAAAATCATACCATAAAGTGTATGGAAAGTTAATAAATCATGACCAGGATGAATTTACTCTAGAAATGCACAGTTGGATTACCATTAGATAATCAGTTAATGAAATAAATTAATATGTTAAAAGCAAAAAAATCATATGATCACCTCAATAGATGCAAAAATGACAGAATTCCACATATATTCTTGCTAATTTTTTTCAAATTGAGATATAATTGACATACATTATGTTTCAGGTATATAGCATAATGATTTGATATTTGTCTATATTGCAAAATGATCATCAAATAAGTCTAATTAACCTCCATCACTATACACAGTTACACAATTTATTTTTCTTATGTTGAGACCTTTACTCTCTTAGCAACTTTCAGATATGTGATATAGTATTATCAACTGTAGTCACCATTCTGTACATTATATCCCCATGACCTATTTATTTCCTAACTGGAAGTTAGTACCTTTTGACTCCCTTCACCCATCTCTTTGGGTGCTGAGTAATCTCCTCATCTCATTGTTTTCCATGGTTAATCCAAACTTCAAGCTGCCTAAAAGTAATTCCCTTTATCCAACAGCAAATACATTTTTCTACTACTTCACACACACACATGCACCCCTCAACTTCCTGATAAATCCCCAACTTGTAACACCATCAAATTATCTTCTCTCACTCTTTCCTCTGTTTCACTGTAAGTAGTGTTCTTCATTCTTTCCAAGATTAAATACTCCAGTGTGTTCTGATTAACCCCCCTCCTACTTATTCAGAAACTACACATTCTCAACCATCCTCTTTCTCTCTCTCTTGTCACCCACACATGTGCACACACGACACCACAACTTCCTCCTCTATGATACCACTTTCCAACCTGTATATAAATACACACACACACACACACACACACACACATATATATAACATCTATTTCTGCTTTATTGACTATGCCAAAGCCTTTGACTGTGTGGATCACAATAAACTGTGGAAAATTCTGAAGGAGATGGGAATACCAGACCACCTGACCTGCCTCTTGAGAAACCTATATGCAGGTCAGGAAGCAACAGTTAGAACTGGACATGGAACAACAGACTGGTTCCAAATAGGAAAAGGAGTACGTCAAGGCTGTATATTGTCACCCTGCTTATTTAACTTCTATGCAGAGTACATCATGAGAAATGCTGGGCTGGAAGAAGCACAAGCTGGAATCAAGATTGCTGGGAGAAATATCAATAACCTCAGATATGCAGATGACACCACCCTTATGGCAGAAAGTGAAGGGGAACTAAAAAGCCCCTTCAGTTGAGTTCAGTCGCTCAGTCGTGTCTGACTCTTTGCGACCCCATGAATCGCAGCACGCCAGGCCTCCCTGTCCATCACCAACTCCCGGAGTTCACTCAGACTCACGTCCATTGAGTCAGTGATGCCATCCAGCCATCTCATCCTCTGTCGTCCCCTTCTCCTCCTGCCCCCAATCTCTCCCAGTATCAGAGTCTTTTCCAATGAGTCAACTCTTTGCATGAGGTGGCCAAAGTACTGGAGTTTCAGCTTTAGCATCATTCCTTCCAAAGAAATCCCAGGGTTGATCTCCTTCAGAATGGACTGGTTGGATCTCCTTGCAGTCCAAGGGACCTTCAAGAGTCTTCTCCAACACCACAGTTCAAACGCATCAATTCTTCGGCGCTCAGCTTTCTTCACAGTCCAACTCTCACATCCATACATGACCACAGGAAAAACCATAGCCTTGACTAGGCAGACCTTAGTCGGCAAAGTAATGTCTCTGCTTTTGAATATGCTATCTAGGTTGGTCATAACTTTTCTTCCAAGGAGTAAGC
>NW_024070209.1:60215900-60374249 GCF_014754425.2 Oryx dammah
TTTCATTAGATTTGGTCATAAGAAACTGTTGGTCTAAGTAACACATATTATAGAGAGGTAGTGGGGGCTGAAGCTAGAAGAGAAGGAAAAAGAAACAGCAAGTGTAGCTTACAGCTTTTTTCCAGAAAGGGTAACTATAAAGGGAAGGAGACAGTTTGAAGAGGGTCACTACATATAATTGTTCAGATTGTGTAACACTCAACACCAGGAGACCCGGTCACCTTTATCTTACCCAGGAGTTATTTGAAGTTACAGACCATCCGTTTCTTGAACTTTCTTTAACATCCATCCTCTTCTGATTTTCCTTCCTCTTGCTGGCTAGCTCTCAGATTCCTTTAAGATCGTTCATTGTCTGGGCCCTCCTTAAAGATCAGTGTTCTCTGAGGTTACATTCTAGACTGTCTTCCTCTCCGTTTTTCAGTTTGTTTGGGTGACATAGTTGAAATACTCAGCTTTATCTATAGTAGGATCACATTTTGAGACTTGGAGTTTGGGGGATGGAGATGAAGAGGGAAGGTTCTGAAGTCAAGTGTAGGGCATATAATTTAGCATTGCTGCTGCTGCTAAGTCGCTTCAGTCGTGTCCAACTCTCTGCGAGCCCATAGACGGCAGCCCACCAGGCTCTGCCGTCCCTGGGATTCTCCAGGCAAGAACACTGGAGTGGGTTGCCATTTCCTTCTCCGATGCATGAAAGTGAAAAGTGAAAGTGAAGTTGCTCAGTCGTGTCCCACTCTTAGCGACCCCATGGACTGCAGCCCACCAGGCTCCTCCATCCATGGGATTTTCCAGGCAAGAGTACTGGAGTGGGGTGCCATTGCCTTCTCTGAATTTAGCCTTAGAGATCCTTTTAATAGTCTATGAACACAGTAGGGCACCATCTGTCATAAACCAGCATAGTTTTTCCTTTGGTGTTGAAAGAGATTATTGAATTTCAGCTGAGCACCAGGTTATCTGTATTTGACTTGGGTTTAGGACCATACATATAAAACAAAAAGTAGGTACAATACCTTTAAATACAAGACCAACTCTCAGACTAGGGGAATGTTTAGACTGGGGAAATGGAAACTTCCTAAGAGTATTACATCTTTTCTCATGTTCATTTGGGGAGGTAGGCTGTATGAGAGGAATGGTGGGGAAAATTATTGTGTCATTATAACTGTGGATTTTCTCTATCCCTTTTGTTCTTTCTTGTTTTACCAATGGTGTGCAGTTGGATTTGGGCTTCCCTGGTGGGTCAGTGGTGAAGAATCTGACTGCCAGTGCAGGAGATGCAGGTTTGATCCCTGGGTTCGGAAGATCCCCTGGAGAAAGAAATGACAACCAACTCCAGTATTCTTGCCTGGGAAAATCCTGTGGACAGAGGAACCTGGTGGGCTACAGTCCATGGGATCAGAAAGGGTTGGACACGAACGACTAAACAACAATAGTTGGATTTGCATCAGTGAAATGTGCATGTGCATTCTACTACCTGTTTGCAAATAGCTCTTCTGTATCTCCAGTTTGGTCTTCTGAGACCAGGTTCACATGCTGAAGATCCCCTTATAGGTGGATTCTCCCTTCACATTACACTCTCTAGACAGAACTCAACGTTTCTCCCCCATCCTTATACGACTGCCCCCCATCTACTTCCCTTCTCTAGTCCTGCCTGGAAGAATGATACCTTTGTTCAGTCACCCAAGCCAAATGCCTAAGAATTATCCCTAGATCTTTTCCTTAGCATCCACATTTCATTAACAGCCAAGGTATATTCACTCTATTCTCTTAAAATCACTCAAATATTTGCTCTAGCTCTCCATCCCACTGTTATTGCCTTAGTTTATGTTTGCCATCTTCTGTCTTTTCTTAGAATTATTGCACTTGATTTAACTGGTGTTTTTTTTTTTTCAAGCTTCTGCCTTATCCTCTCTTCCTCCTACTATTAAGAAAAAGTAAACAATGCTTGAAAATAAGGCCAAGGCAGTATGAGTAGATCCTTTCAACGTGATGTGTTATTTAAGGAAATGGCAACTCATTCCAGTATTCATAGCTGGGAAATCCCATGGACAGAGGAGCCTAGTGCGCTTATAGTCCATGGGGTCACAAAAAAGTTGGATACAACTTAGTGACTCACCAACAATGACAACCCAACAATTATTTCATTAGGGAACATACCACCATTGAAGTTTTTTTAAATGAAGATATGATGACTGAGGTTTATAAGTGTTCACATTCTATGCAGTTACATGTTGATTTGTAGATTTTTGCCTGGTAGAGATAGTTTTGTCCCTAGAAAAGTTAATCCGAAGATTTTATTACTGTAACACTAAACAAATCTGTGTCTAACTTAAAAGAATAAGAAACCCATCTCATTTTGATTCCTCTCCTGATGGCCTATGTAAATACCTATTCTTCAAGTGTCTTGGAACCAGCTTAGCTAAATTACTGGTTCTCTCATTATTAATGAGTTAAATAAAAACTGTCAACCAGTGTCCATTGTATATTAACAAGAGGCTCATTTTTTAACCATTTTGAAAATTACACTTTGACAGCGTGCTGCAACTAATAAATTCTTTCCAAATTGCATATTTGATCATGTTATTTCTGTGTTTATTCCCCTAATGGCTCCATGTAACCTGAATAGCTGAAGTTGCTCCCTAGCTTGACACTTTCATGCCCTTCATGGTTTTGGTCCTGCCTATTTTTCTAGCCAAGTCTCTTGCCATCCCCTCACAAACCCTTTATGTTCTAACCATGTGACACCACTAAACAAGCAACACTTTCTTCTGTTTGTATGTACATGTCACTTTCTCATCTAGAACTCCTCCCCATCTCACTTCCACTACCCTTTCCCCCTTTCCTTCCTTTCTAAGTTATTTCTGTTCAAGACTCAGCTCAGCTATCACTCCTGTCAAAGTCCCACCCGCCCTTCCTCCCACCCCAACAACCTGTGCTGGGTTAGGGGGTTCCTCTCCTGTGTTCCCCCTTTGCTTATGGCTACTGCAACATTCGCCATACTCTCTGTAATTCTTTATTTACTTCCCCATTTGTGAGACTAAAACTAGATTGTAAGCTCTTGAGTCAGGAACTGAATTGAACATCAATTAAGTAGTTATGTTTTGACTGTACTGTGAAGAAAATGAAGTATTTGCTTCATTTAGCTCAGCAAAGAATATATTTTTCCAGTACAATTGTGTCAAATTTAGTGACGGTCAACAGTGTCTTATTTATTATTATTATTTTAAAATATTGATTTATTTGGCTGTGCTAGGTCTTGGTTGAGCTCACGAGATCTTAAGTCTTCATTGCAGCACATGCGGTCTTTTAGTTTTAGCATGCAAACTCTTAGTTGCGGCATATGGGATCTAGTTCCCTGACCAGGGATTGAACCCGAGCCCCCCTGCATTGGGAGCATGGAGTCTTAGCCACTGGACCACCAGGGAAGTACCAACAATATTTTAAAACATAAGCAAAGTTAGATGTAGCCTCCTTCCAATGACCCCTACTCCTAAATTTACCTGTTATTATATAGAGCCTTTTTCTTGATTTCTTCTTAACATTATAGTCCATGAAAGAAAATAAACTTTTATTGTAGATTTGTCTAATAGAGTTTGTTCCACACTTCTTGATCATATAGTCATTAAGTTACTCAGATTTTTATTCATACTTCAAGTTTTGCCTACAAAGTACACAGCATTTATAGGCATAAAAGTGTTCCCATTTTTCCTTAGCCCAAGAAACTTAGAGGAAATTCTCTCTCGTTGGTTTTGAGGCTAGAGCTTACATCGGTACACTAGGTGTTCCTAGTCCTCGGATGGTAGGAAGGCCACAACCATCCCCAGTGTATCGTGTGATCCCTTGACTGGTCTTTCCTCTCAACCATTTCCGACTGCGGCTCATCTGCCCAAGTGACATTTCATTGTGTGATTTCCTATTGAAAAATGTTCTTCTTGTGCTTTTCTAAATGCTGTTCTGTATGGAGCAAGTTGGTTTCCATTGGCAGAAAACACTGTGAGAACAATTTCCTGATGAAAAGAATCCTAGACTTAGATGCTGAGTATCAGCAGCATAAGGAAAAGCATACCTGCATGAGGATTAGAACTTTATAGGTGTGATTGACCTCAGGCTCCAACCAAAACAAAGACATCAGTGTAAATCCTTTGACACTTTCACTCACTCTGAATCACCCCCCAAATGTCACGGTTCTTGGTAAAGTGTGTTCAGTTTATGTCCTTGGAGCCTCTAAATCTATCAAAGAGCATTTTGCATTTTCATTCTGGGTTAGAAAAGGATCACTGGGAAAGCTGAAATAGTTTCTTGATGGTCTCATATTCGATTTCTCATTTCTTTAGGTAAACAAGCATCTTCTCCTACTAGTAGATGCTTCTCAGAAGATTTTAAAAAGCAAAGTCTCAGGTGATATGAATCCTATACTTGCAGTAGGATTGGTTAGATTACTGATTTTTAAACTAAGTTCGGAGTGTCCTCATGGGTCCCTTCCAGCCCAGTTTCAGTATACACAGCTCTATTTTTTATCAATTTAATATAAATTGGGCTCTGACACATATTTCATTTGGAAAAAAAAAGGGTTCCACTGCTTAAAGATATGTTTAAAAAAAGAAAACAGAACTAGAATCCCCCCCCCCTTTTTTTTTTGATTCAGTAGTGGGCTTACACTGCATGCAAATAAGTAGGCTTAAGATACTGATATTGCTGTTAGTACAAAGCAGTGATACGTTTATTTTGTATTCATTTATTCTGCAAATATCTATTAAACTTCTCTTATATGCTAGGCACTGTGCTGGGTGCTGGAATATAACTAAAAATAGACAGGGTACCTGCCTTCATGGATCATGTAGTCTAGTGAAAAGATGGACAGTTAAATAATTTTCATTCACTGTTGATAACTAGGTATGTGTGTTGGGAGGAGGGAGTAAAGACAGGCTTCTGAGTGTTAATGAAGCGGAAGTAGGGAAGTAGGAGTTCAGGAGATGGGACTTGTATATGTGAAAGCCTGTAGGTAAGGGACATGATGACTCCCTGGAAGAACGGGAAAGAAAAGTGTTAACTCTGGAGTGTGGAGTTCAAAATAGAGAAGCCTTGCAAGCTGTCTTAAGGAGTATGGGCTTTATCTTAAGAGCCATGGGAAGCAATGGGGCAAAATGATCAGATTTCTGCTTTTACAAGCTCACTCTGGCTGTAAAGTAGAGAACGGAATGAAGAAGAACAGAGTAGGGAACCAGAGGAGACGCTGTTCGGTTCAGACGCTGTTAGACTGTTCCAAATGAGAAATGGGGATTCCCTGGGTTGTTGTTCTTTAGTCTCTAAGTTGTGTCCGACTCTTTTGTAACGCCATAGACTGTAGCCCAGCAGGCTTCTCTGTTCATGGGATTCTCCAGGCAAGAATACCGGAGTAGGTTGCCATTTCTATCTCCAAGGGATCTTCCCAAACCAGGAATCAAACACACATCTCCTGCATTGGCAGGTAGATTCTTTACCACTGAGTCAACAGGAAAGCCCTCCCTAGGGCTTAAGCAAGAACAAGTGCAAGAGGACAGCTGTGGCCAGATTCCAGAGATGATGCAGGGTTAGATTCTGCTGAGTCCGATGATTGATGGGATGGGTGTTGAGTTTGGAAGGAAGGAGTATCAAGGATGCTCTTCAGTTTTCTGGTTCAGGCAACAGAGTGGATAGTGGAGGTATTTGTGGAGACAGGGAACTCAGGGGAGAGGGTCAAGCTTAGAGAGAACGTGATGAGATTCATTTTGGATATGAGTTGGAGATCCCCATGGGCCATCTAAGTGTAGATGTTGAGTAGACAGTTGGATGTTTAGGTATGTAAGGTCAAGACACGGTCTGGGCTAGCGATACAGATGTGGAACTTATCAGGATTGAGATGACGATCAACAAACATCCGAGAGTAGAGTGAATGACAGCTTCTAGGGAGGCTGAGTAGGCTGTGAAAAGAAGGATGGTTTAGAAAGGTGGCTAGAAAAAGAGGACAAAGAGAGGGAAAATAAGAGAATCTGGTGTCATAGAAATCAAGAGGATGATTCAAGGATGAATGAATGAGATTCAGTATTAAATGTTGCACAGGTCACAGTCTGAAAAGTGTCTCCCAAATGCAGGCCTGCCTTCTGTCAGTGACAATATGCACAAGCTGTCTGGGATTATCTCTGTCTCGTCGACAAGTTTGCTGTGCTAATCCAGGAAAAAACCTCATGTATAACAGTACAAAAATAACCAGGAGACAGGGCTCCTTTAATTCTCAGTGGATTTCCATATCAATGTGTAATTTCTGTAAATATCCGAAGAAGTTTAAAATCCAAATAGCTAATGATTGAAAAATCCCTCCCCACATATGTGTGAGCAAGTAGCTAAGACTGTCTCTAATGTGATTTCTCTGAAAATACAAAAGCCCAAATCAAGAATTCCATAAGGCCTACTCTTTAATGTAGCATAATGTTAGCATTGTGTAAAATATAATAAATATAATTTGGAGATAAATGACTAGAGTAAATGGAATCTACACACATACCCTGAAAAACCTTGAAAAGTCATGTTAACCCACGGCTATCTTTTGCTCAGACTTTCACCTCCCACCTTCCTTCCTTGCATTCTGTCCCTTATTCCCCTTTCTGCCTATACTTTTGAGTTTAAGGGAGCTGCGATTGTGGGTAAATATGTTGAGTTTGAGATTTTTCACAGGATGGGAGGTAATGTTTCCCACAAGGGAAGTCATTCTTTGCAGAGTTCACAACTCTGTGAACCACATGGCTGGGAGGAAACCTGGGGACTACCTAGCCTACCTTCTTCTCTTTTTAGTCAATGAAATTAGGGTGGAAAGAAATGAGGTAATTGAGCAGTGACACATCAGACACTGAGAGGGCAGCTGAAGTAGGTTTACATATAGGCCGCCCTGGATTATAAAAATAATGCATCCTAGAGAAGACAGAAAGAACTAAACTATGTTCTGTCCTATTCTATACTGCAAGACTAAATCTGTTTATGTCAAGTAGCTTTTGTTGTTGTTCAGTCACTCAGTCATGTCCAACTCTTTGTGACCCCATGGACTTCAGTATACCTGGCTTCCCTGTCCTTCACTATCTCCCAGAGTTTGCTCAGACTCATGTCCATTGAGTTGATGATACCATCTCATCCCCTGTTGCTCCCTTCTCATTCAAATGTAAAGAAAAAGATCTACTTTTGTATGTGTGAGATACATTGTGAGAAACAGTCCACAAATACGAATTCTCTTTTATTTCCTGTTTCACTTCATTTTATGCAAATATTTGTTTCCAAAGAGATCAAAGATGGGGAGGTATGAATGGATTTATTCTGTGATAGTCTGTATAGCCTGCATTTTGGTCCAGGGTCCTTTCTAATACAGCACTCAAGCTCATCCATCCTCTCTTTGCCAAGAGTACCAAACTTTGGCCTTCCAATGAGATGTCAGAGATTAATGTGGCTGCTTGGATAGGACTGACAATGGGATAGTGAGAAAATGGGCCAGGAGAGGTTAGTGAATCACATTGTCCCTGGGCCAGGTCAGTGTAAGAAAGGAAGTGTTCCTGTGGACAGATGCACCCCTGAACTGCAAAGGACCTTGATGAGATGGTACAGGAGGTAGCTCTCTAAATATTTGGAAATCCAGAACAGAAGGTAGGTGATGGAATATAAGGAGAGACCTTGGACTATGGAGTAAATGGACTTGGCTTAGCATCCCAACTGTGCTTCTGAGTAGCAGTGAGAATTTACAAATTTATTTTAACTTCTCTAAGCCCTTAGTTTTCTTCATCTGTAAAACTTGGCAATCAAGATTGCCAGGAGAAATATCAATAACCTCAAATATGCAGATGACACCACCCTTATGGCAAAAAGTGAAGAGGAATTAAAAAGCCTCTTGATGAAAGTGAAAGAGGTGAGTGAAAAAGCTGGCTTAAAACTCAACATTCAAGAAATCAAGATCATGGCATCCAATCCCATCACTTCATGGCAAATAGATGGGGAAACAATGGAAACAATAACAGACTTTATTTTCTTGGACTCCAAAATCTCTGCAGATGGTGACTACAGCCATGAAATTAAAAGACACTGAGTCCTTGGAAGAAAAGCTATGACCAACCTAGACAGCATATTAAAAAACAGAGATATTACTTTGCCAGCAAGGGTCCATCTAGTCAAAGCTATGGTTTTCTCAGGTGTCATGTATGGATGTGAGACTTGGACCATAAAGAAATCTGAGCACCAAAGAATTGATGCCTTTGAACTGTGGTATTGGAGAAAACTCTTGTGAGTCCCTTGGACTGCAAGGAAATCAAACCAGTCAATAGTAAAGGAAATTAGTTCTGAATATTTATTGGAAGGACTGATGCTGAAGCTAAAGCTCCAATACTTTGGCCATCTGATGTGAAGAACTGACTCACTGGAAAAGACCCTGATGCTGGGAAAGATTAAAGGTAGGAGGAGAAGAGGACGACAGAGGATGGGATGGTTGGATGGCATCATTGACTCAATGGACATGAGTTTGAGCAAGCTCTGGGAGTTGGTGATGGACCGGGAAGCCTGGCGTGCTGCAGTCCATGGGTTGCAAAGAGTTGGACACGACTGAGCGACTGAACTGAACTGAACTGAAGCCCTTACTTTTCTTCATCTATAAAATTTGGTTGTGAAGCTGCAATGAAATAAAGTATGTTAAGAACCCAGAACAATAGTTAATTTTAATTTCTCTTTTCTTCACTTTAAATTCCTTAGCTTTCTTCCATTTCAAGCCCTCTCTCTTCATGTTCCAGCTAACTGGCTCTGCTAAAGAAAGACTCAAGTTTTTCTTGAGATACTCTTGAGGAAAACCTCCTTGAAACTTGGACCTATGTTTTCAGAAGGAATTAGAATGGTAAGTCAACACTATTGGTTTTTCCTCCCAGTTCTATTGAGATATAATTGACATATATCATTGTTTAAGTTTAAGGTATCAACATAATTATTTGACTTTTGTATATGTTGCAAAATTATCACCACAGTAAGATTAGTTAATATCTATCAGCTCCAAATAGTTATAATTTTTTCTTTGTGATGAGAATTTTTAAAGTCCACTCTCTTAGCAACTTTCAAATATATAATACAGTATTGTATATTACATTCCCAGAATTTATTTATCCTATAATTGGAAGTTTGTACCTTTTGACCATCTTCACCTAATTCTACCATCCCCCTCAGTACAACCCCCTACTGACTTCCTACCCTCTGCCTCTGACAATTACAAATCTGATCTTTGTTTCTATGGGTTTGGTTTTTTTAGATTCCACCTATAGGTGAGATTTGGAGAAGGCAATGGCACCCCACTCCAGTACTTTTGCCTGGAATATCCCATGGACAGAGGAGCCTGGAGGGCTGCAGTCCATGTGGTCGCTAAGAGTTGGACACGACTGAGCGACTTCACTTTCCCTTTTCACTTTCATGCATTGGAGAAGGAAATGGCAACCCACTCCAGTGTTCTTGCCTGGAGAATCCCAGGGACAGGGGAGCCTGGTGGGTTGCCATCTATGGGGTCGCACAGAGTTGGACACGACTGAAGCGACTTAGCAGCAGCAGCATAGGTGAGTCTTTCTCTGTCTGTCTTATTTCACTTAGCATAATGCCCTCAATAGCAAGATTTCCTTCTTTCTTGTGGCTGAATAGTATTCTCTTATATATATATACACCACAGTTTCCTTATTCAGTCATCTTTCAGTGGACACTTAGGTTGTCTCCATGTCCTGTCTATTGTAAATAATGCTGCAGTAAACATCAGGTACAGATATTTCTTTGAGATACTGATTTTTTTTTTTACCTTGGATATAACCCAGGAGTGGCATTGCTGGATCATATGGTAGTTCTATTTTTATTTTTTGAGGAAACTGCATATGTTTTCCATAATGGCTCTACCAACTTACATTTCTACCAACAGTGCTCAAGGATCCCTTTCTCCATGTTTTTACCAACATTTTTATTTCTTATCTTTTTGATAATACCCATTCTTACAGGTATGAGGTAATATAATGGTTTTGAGTTGCCTTTTCCTTATAATTAGTGATGGCTGACACTATTTGTGACAGGGAAAAACTGCTTGCAGTTGGTGATACCCAACTGCTTCCAAAGGAATTTCTTTGCTGAACAGAGTGATGGGTATGAGGATGCAAGAGTAAGAAAGTTCACTAACTTTTTCTGCATTAGAAACTTTTTATTTATTTATTTTTTGCAGGAGGTAAGGGGGAGAGCAGGACCAAGGGACAATGCAGTGAGATCCAGAGCCAGGGAAAACTGGAGCCTATGTGTAGATAAGATTAAAGGGTGAAGAAGTAGCCTTAGGGGGACTTTGTGGAGAGAACTGAGATGTTGCTTAATAGGAATTTCCGTGGTTTGTCTTGCCTAATGCTTAATATGGCCCTTTCATGTCTCTCTCCATGGAATCTATGTTAAAACCTATGTTTCTTATAATGTCTCATGGGAGTTAAATTTGTTCTTGTTGAGAAGTGTAGAAGTGCTGAATTCTACTTCAAGGTATCTGTGAACCTAAGACCAGGCTGCCTGTGAAGTCCAAACATATCTGGGTCATATTACTTAGATATCAGCATCCTCTCCTCTGGCTAAAGATATGCATTGTTTTAAAAAAGCAGAATAAAGAAATAAACACCTAGAAACCATCATTATTAGGCCCAGAAAAGTGAAAGTGAAGTCGTTCAGTTGTCTCCGATTCTTTGCGACCCCGTGGACTGTAGCCCACTAGACTCCTCCGTCCATGGGGTTCTCCAGGCAAGAATACTGGAGTGGGTTACCATTTCCTTCTCCAGGGGATCTTCCCGATCCAGGGATAGAACCCAGGTCTCCCGCATTGCAGGCAGATGCTTTAACCTCTGAGCCACTAGGGAAGCCCTATTAGGCCCAGAACCACACATCAAATCTCTGAAGGATTAAGGGAGTTTATGGCAAACATACCCCAAATCCAGAAGATTTTGGCTTAAGCTACAGATTTCCTTTGTACCTCACAACATGGTTATAGAACTTCCATTCCAAATCTTTCTGATCCGGACAATGTCACTCGTGCAGGACATTTACCTGATGCTGTAAAATTTGTGTGAAAAGTAAAGGAATAAAACAGTATTCAGTAAATCCTAAGGCAAGGACTCTCAACTCACTGAGAAATTGTTCTATTCCCAGAAAACCAAAAGCAGCAGCCTTCCCGGTTCACTTGTTAGGTAATGGGGTAGGGTTGCAGGCGGGGGGACATGGGATAATTTTCAAAGCTTCCAGCAGAGCTGTGGTCACATTTAGCTCCATAGCTCTACCTCCCCATAATTTTCTTTGCTTTTTCACAGCGAAATTGGGTCTATTAGGAAGCAAGAAGTAGCTTTTAAGAAAAACGTTTCAGAAAAACACATACTTCATAAAAACTGATAGGAGTGGAAATTGCATATAATATAGATGACAAAGTCCAGGAAAGAATCCAGGAAGCTTTTAAGATTTGAGAGTGATGTGTGGTGTACTGCTTTGGAACAAAGGCTACTCGAATGAATAAAGCTGCCAGAATTTGTTGTGGGAGATTAATTGCTTCAAGCCTTTGGTGCCACTTCCAGAACAGTTACTCTTTTAATTGAAAAACTGGCTTCTACAGAATGACTTACAGGTACAAATGAGTGGATGATGATCTGCTGCAAAGATAACATAAAGATAGCTCTGAATTTTCTACCCTGAGCTGTCGCATAAGCCAGCTCTGAGAACTGAGTATCATGATGCAGAGGAAAGAGCCTAAGATTTAGAGTCAAACGACCAAGAGGAAAACTCAAGCTCTAAATATTTGCTACCTGTCAAGTAGCTGGTCACTCAGTTCTTCTGAGATTCAATATCCTTTTATATCAAATGAGGTGTTACACGCCACATGATTGTCATGAGACTCGATGGATACAAAATATAGATGGAAGCACTTATAGGTACGACAAGATACTGAATATAGTTCCCTGTTGTTCTGATTTGTTGTTTAGTCAGTAAGTTGTGTCCTACGCTGAGACCCCATGAACTGTAGCCCACCAGTCCATGGGATTCTCCAGGCAAGAATACTGGAATGGGTTGCCATTTCCTTCTCCACGGGATCTTCCCAGCCCAGGCATTGAACCCCAGTCTCCTGCTTGACAGGCAGATTCTTTACCACTGAGCCACTGGGGAAATCCATAGTTCTCTGTGCTACACAATAAATCTTTTTTGCCTGTTTTATTTATTTGTTATCCCCATACTGCTAATTTATCCCCTCCACTTTCCCTCTTTGGTAACCGTAAGTTTGGTTTCCATGTCTGTGAGTCTGTTTCTGTTTTGAATATAGGTTCACTTGTTTTTTAGATGCCACATGTAAGTGATATCATACTATATTTGTCTTTGTCTTATTTAACTCACTTACTACAATATTCTCTAAGTTCATCCATGTTGCTGCAAATGGAAACATTTCATTCTTCTTTATGACTGAGTAATATACCATTGTATATGTATACTACATCTTAAGGCAATCTGTTGATGGATACCTGGGTTGCTTCCATGGCTTAGCTATTGTAAATAGTGCTGCCATGAATATGGGGGTGCATGTATCTTTTTTTATTCTAACAAAGTGTTTTTATATTTTATTTTTTAAATTTATTTTTATTGAAGTGTAGTTGAATTACAGTGTTGTGTTACTGCTGTACTATGAAGAGACTCAGTTATACATATATATACACTCTTTCATATTCTTTTCCATTATAGTTTATCATAGGATATTGAATATACTTCCCTGTGCCATATAGTAAGACTTGTTGTTTATCCATTCTATATATTGCATGTATCTTTTCAAATTAGAGTTTTCATCTTTTCTGGATATATGCCCAGGAATGGGATTGGAGAATCATATGGTAGTTATATTTTTAGTTTTTTAAGTAACTTCCATACTGTTTTCCACAGTGTCTGCATCAATTTACATTCCCACCAACAGTGTAGGAGGGTTCCCTCTTCTCCACACCCCCTCCAGTTTTTATTTTTTGTAGACTTTTTTTTTTTAAAGAATTTTTGATGATAGTCATTCTGACTGGTGTGAGGTGATATTCTCATTGTGGTTTTGATCTACTTTTCTTTAGTAATCAGTGATGTTTTCATGTGCCTATTGGCCTAGATGGAAGCACTTAAAAATGTTTTTACAACATTAATACATGTTCAGTGCAAGAAACTTTGAAACCAGAAAAAGACAAAGGAAAATACTAAAGAAGTACCCATAATTTTATTAACCAAGGAGAGCAGACAGTATTTCAGTGTCTTCAATCTTTTTTTAGAGCTTCCAGGCACATATACATACACAGACACCTTTCCTTTTAAACAAAAAATAACCTTTTAACTGTATACATTTTTGTAACCTGTGTTCTGCTTAGCAATATATTGCAAAATATTTCCTATGTCAATAGTCTTCAATTACATGTTTAGGAAAGCACTTTTTTTTTTTTTGGTCACGCCTCTCGGCTTACAGGATCTTAGTTTCCTGACCAGGGATTGAACCCTGGCCCGTGGCAGTGAAAATCCCAAGTTTTAACCACTAGATTGCCATGGAATTTAAAACTGTCAAAAGCCATTCATATACCAGCAGTTATTATTAAAATATAAATGAATGAATATATTCATTTCTTCCCCAATATATACAAAACTCTATGCCTCCAAAAAGTTGTCCTGCATCATTCTATTGGCAATTCTCTAAATAAAACTTAAGGTGAGGGGAATCATTTTTGTCTATCATTTGTTATTTCTTTTCTAATCTTTCTAATAACTGAAAATATAAAAGTTACAAGATGAAATTATGTGCCAGTATATTTTATTTTAAATGCCTTTGATTTATTTTCTTCAAATTTGCTTTGAAGTAATGCATGGATTCTATTGAGAAATGCTACATGTGCATCATTTTGCTTTCAGTTCAGTTCAGTCACTCAGTCGTGTCCGACTCTTTGCGACCCCATGAATCGCAGCACACCAGGCCTCCCTGTCCATCACCAACTCCCGGAGTTCACTCAGATTCACATCCATCAAGTCAGTGATGCCATCCAGTCATCTCATCCTCTGTCGTCCCCTTCTCCTCCTGCCCCCAATCCCTCCCAGCATCAGGGTCTTTTCCAATGAGTCAGCTCTTCGCATGAGGTGGCCAAAGTACTGGAGTTTCAGCTTTAGCATCATTCCTTCCAAAGAAATCCCAGGGCTGATCTCCTTCAGAATGGACTGGTTGGATCTCCTTGCAGTCCAAGGGACTCTCAAGAGTCTTCTCCAACACCACAGTTCAAAAGCATCAATTCTTCGGCACTCAGCCTTCTTCACAGTTACATCAACATAATTTAAAAATAATTACCTACAAGTCTGGATCCAGTCCCTTTTGTTTTTCATGTTCAAGGTCTTTATGCTCATGAAGAATATATATGCTTTTTCTATGCACATAGCTAGAAAGTAAATTGCAGCTCTGATTTGGAAATGGTTCAAGAAGATGAATGGGTAAGTTAATTTGGTGTGACATGCTTTGCCCACTTTCCCTACCTCTTCTAATCTGGACTGAGATTTTGAATGCATGGGTCCTCTCTCTGACTCTGTTACTATTCATGCATTGTAAGTAAGCCACTCACATGTCCTCAACCCTGGTTTTCTCATCTGTAAAATGTCCAGAGGAGAAGGGATCATCTTTAAACTTCTGAGATTCTAAGGCTCTCATTTGGAGAGCCAGGTGAATATTTTGATGGCATACGAGAGATAATGTCAACACATATGCCCTGGAACAGCTCTAACCTGTTGATAACATAGTGAAATCTTTTGGATCACTCACTAAAATTACCCTGCTGGAGCTTCCAAGTAACCTCATGCTCCAAACCCACCCCTTTCAATGTCCCTGGCCCTTCCTCCTGGACCCTCAGTCATCTTCAAATTCCAGCAACTAAGAGGTCTCCAGCTGGCATCCATAACGGTTACTCAGTGCCTGACTCAATCCAGTTCTTAAATATTTTGAATATTACCCTTGGTTATAAGAAGCTGTTTGCATGCTCACTGCCCAACACATGTCGGCTCATGACAGAGGCCAGGTCATTACCCCTGTGACTGAATCTTCTGAAGTTCACAAAATTGGAGACTATATTTAGAATTGACCATTTGTACACATAGTGGGTGGAAATATAGTGAAAACTTTAACTGAACTTCGTGAGTTTTATTGACTTATGTGTAATTTAAGGTAAAGTTGATACATTTCTTTTTCTGTTTGTGCTAAGTCGCTTCAGTCGTGTCCAACTCTTTGCAACCCTATGGATTGTAGTCTGCCAGACTCCTCTGTTCATGGGATTCTCCAGGCAAGAATACTGGAGTGGGTTGCCATTTCCTTCTCCAGGGGAATCTTCCCAACCCAGGGATCAAGCCCACATCTCTTCCATCTCCTGCATTGGCAGGCTACTTTTTTACTACTAGTGCCACCTGGGAAGCCCCAGGTGTTCAATTGTTTTCTGCATTCAGTTGTTTCTAATTGCTTAAAAAGTAAAGGGATTTTTTTTTTTACAGTTTAGTTTTAGACTTCAAAATAGCAAAATATAGGAATGCATTCTTTTTTATTTTTCGACCCAGGATGAGATCGCTGGATGGCATCACAGACTCGACAGACATGAGTCTGAGTGAACTCCGGGAGTTGGTGATGGACAGGGAGGCCTGGCGTGCTGCGATTCATGGGGTCGCAAAGAGTCAGACATGACTGAGTGACTGAACTGAACTGATATTGATGTTTAAGTTATATATGATGAAATCCACCCATTTAAAGTGTACAATTCAGTGGTTTGTAGCATATTCAAGAGTTATGGAATCATCATTACAATATAATTTTATCACCCTAAAAGCCCATCCTCCTAAGCTACCACTCCTCACCCTCTTCCCTTAGTCACCGGAAACCACTAATCTTCCTTCTGTCTCCTATATATTTGCCTGTTCTTAGACATTTCATATAAGAGAAATCATATAGTGTGTGGTCTCTTATTAACTGGCTTCTTTCACTTAACATACGAGTATATGTATATACAAGGGTATGTTGCTACTGCTGCTAAGTCGCTTCAGTTCAGTTCAGTCGCTCAGTTGTGTCCGACTCTTTGTGACCCCATGAACCATAGCACGCCAGGCCTCCCTGTCCATCACCAGCTCCCAGAGTTCACCCAAACCCATGTCCATTGAGTCAGTGATGCCATCCAGCCATCTCATCCTCTGTCGTCCCCTTCTCCTCTTGCCCTCAATCTTTCCCAGCATCAGGGTATTTTCAAATGAGTCAGCTCTTCGCATCAGGTGCCCAAAGTATTAGAGTTTCAGCTTCAATATCAGTCCTTCCAATGAACACCCAGGACTGGTTGTGTCTGACTCTGTGCAACCCCATATACAGCACCCACCAGGCTCCCCCGTCCCTGGGATTCTCCAGGCAAGAACACTGAAGTGGGTTGCCATTTCCTTCTCCAATGCATGAAAGGGAAAAGTAAAAGTGAAGTCACTCCGTCGTGTCCTACTCTTAGCGACCCCATGGACTGCAGCCTACCAGGCTCCTCCGGCCATGGGATTCTCCAGGCTAGAGTACTGGAATGGGTTGCTAGTGCCTTCTCCATACAAGAAGTCATACCCATACAAGGGTATGACTATATTTTAAATGTAGAATTAAGTTGTAACCAGAAGCAATCCTGAGCCAAAGTTGACACAATTCTGTTTGGTGTGGTGATTCAGCTCTCCAAACCCCAGGCCTTCCCTTCCTAAAAGCTTCCCAATTCTGGACTTATGTCCTCCCTCACAAACAAATGTTTTGTCAAATGCCTCTATCTGTGAAGATCTGTTTTATCTCAGATCTCACAAAGTCAGGGGTGGGATGGGGGCGGTGAGAGGGAGGTTCAAGAAGGAGGGGGGATATATGTGTACATACAGCTGATTCACTTTGTTTTACAAGAGAAACTAATATAACATTGCAAAGCAATTATACTCCAATAAAAAAAATGAATTTTTACTGCACCTAAAAAAAAATATCACAACTCGTTGAAAGTAAGGAATCATGAGCAGTGGGTACTTAATATGCTACTCTCCCCAGTGGTAATTAATTTAAGAGATTATTCCCTAATAACATTAAAATTCTTCATTTTGGAGTTCTAACAAAGGGCTGGGCTCTGACTAAGCACATTTCTATACCTCATTGTAGGTAATTCTTACTAGCCACAGAGGAGTATATTAATATATTAATTTTACAGAGGAGAAGATAGAGGGTCAAAGGAGTTAAGTAATATCCCCAAAGCAAGACATCTATCAAATAGCAGAATCAAGTTGTCCATCAAGATGTGTTTGATATTAAGGTCCATGCTCTTAATTATTTCATAGAATTTCAGACTCACATTTTTCATATTTTCATGTCTCTGAAATTGAGATGCCTCTTATAATTGGAGAGATCTTATTATAGTTGGCATTGGTTTTTCTTCCTTAGTGGCACGTAAAATAGCGGTGCATTTTACAATTGGTTGGCACTTCCCTGGTAGCTAAGCTGGTAAAGAATCTGCCTGCAAGACAGGAGACCCTGGTGTAATTCCTGGGTCGGGAAGATCCCTGGAGAAGGGATAGGCTACTGACTCCAGTATTCTTGGGCTTCCCTAGTGGCTCAGCTGGTGAAGAATCCTCTTGCAATGCGGGAGACCTGGGTTGGGAAGATCCCCTGGAGAAGGGAACAGCTACCTACTCCAGTATTTTGGCTTGGAGAATTCTATGGACTGTGTAGTGACTGAGTGACTTTCACTTTACAATTGGTTATATCTTTGTTTTGACAAAACCTGGTACAAACAATATTGCCTCCCTAAATGAATTAACCTTTAATAATGAAATTTGAGCATCATTGACAATGTTAGGAGCAGAGGAGAAGATGGGTTTTGAGGGGAAATTCCCCCCTCAACTTAGCAATGTATCTTGTAATACAAATGCCTATCTGCTTCTTCTGTGGATAAAAGGGATCTGATCAATGCTATCCTCATAATGCCTTAATCACAAACAATTATGTTTTCTGAATATATACTGAAATGAAAAATTTTGAAATCTAAGTTTTTCCATTGAAGTATAGAGCAATGATGATCTTGCAACATCAGTCAAAGACATGTCAGAGTTATTCAAATTGATGTACTGCACTTAATTTTCAAAACATTATGAAACTTTTACAGGATAATGTTCCAACTCTTCAAAAGTTGAGGAATAATTGACCTACAGCAAATTGATATTAGGATATTAGGTACATATTTGCAATGCCTCATGTATTTTTGTATTTTATTCTCAGAACAGTCTCCCCATGGCACTTTTGAGAAGAAAATGAATATAAATGTTTTTGCACAAAAAAATTATCTCTCAATATATTTCTTTCTGTTTTCTAGTAGTGTTGGTGTTAGTCACTCAGTTGTGTCCGACTCTTTGAGATCCCATGGACTGTAGCCCACCAGGCTCCTCTGTCTGTGGGATTTTCCAGACAAGAATACTGGAGTGGGTTGCAATTTCCTTCTCCAGGCGATCTTCCTGATCCAGGGAGTGAACCTGGGTTTCCTGCATTGCAGGCTGAGTCTTACTGTCTGAGCAACCAGGGAGGCATTTTAAATGAAGTGTTCTTGATCTTTCCAGAGCAGAATGAGAATGAGGTAGAAGGAAGGAGGCAGGAGAAAGCTCATGAGTATTCCCTTGTGTTTTAGTTAGGTTACTGTTGACCTGCTCTTTTTTCTTTCTGGTATTTCTCTAGACTGAGTCATAGGGCTGTAGGCTTTTCTGTCCTATATGGAGAGTCACCAGTAAAGCTTGAGTCAGGACTTTCATTTTCTGGACAAATCTCAAACTAGAAACTTAAAAGGAGAGTGGCTAGAGATGGAGAAAAGAGGAGGGGAAGGGGACAAGAAAGCAGGGGCTAACATTATCAAATGGTGGGGTTTTTTGTTTGTTTGTTTTAAGGGTTTCCTCTGGTTGCTGTGTGAGAACAGATTGGAGAATTGTTCTTAAAGATAAGGATAAGACATGGATTCTTGTCCCAGCTCTAACAGATGCTGAATGACTGAGGCAAGGCATTCCTTTTGGTTTCCTAATGAGGTTAATTATGTCTGTCATATCTAGCTTATAAGCTGTGAGGAGATTCAGATAAAATGATGCATATAAAGTGTTTTGAAGGAGCTCAAAGGCAGACACAAATACAAAAATTAATTTACATGGCAAAGTGCTATATGGTAAAGCTTCTGTGATAATTACAACAAAACAGCTACCACTTATTAAGCACATATTTTCCATTTTGTCCTCACAGTGGCAATTATGAGTAAGATATTACTAGTCTTAATTTAGAGCTGAGCAAACATTTAAAGAAGTTAAGCAACTTTCCCAGGGTCATAGTTGCTTAGTGGCAGAACCAGGATTCAAACTCAGGTGTGGCTGACTCCTAAACCATAGCTTAAGTCATTCTGCTTACATCTTCAATCTTTTTCTCTTTGCCACATTTATTGTGAGAACCACAGAAAATGTAAGTACTTAAAATAATAACTCATTTTGCCTACACATATTAATTATAAGCTTGCCTTTTTTTCTTTTGTGTGTTATTTTGATTTATAAAACTTTTTTTTCTGCCATAACTGTGTTATATGGACAGTTGGAATGATGGCAGATAAGAGTTGAATGTCAACAAGTAATCAGGTCAGCCTTTTTTGCTAGACTTGGGAGTGATAGGATAATATTTTCTAGTTATGATAATTCTTTGTTGTTTACTTTGTTGATACAAAGTAAGTTTACTGAATTATAGAAATTTTTTCTTTCTTTTTAAAATTGAAATATAATTGATATATAACATTGTGTAAGTTTGAGGTGTATAAAATGTTGATTTGATACGTTCATATATAGCAATGTGATTATTATCCTAGTATTAGCTTGCACCTCTATCACATCACATAATTATCACTTCTTTGTTGTGGTGGGAACAATTAAAGATCTATTCTCTTGGCAACGTTGAAGTTTATAATACATTATTGTTGGCTGTAATCACTATGCTGTGCATTAGACCCCTCAGAACATATTTATCTACTAGTTTCAAGTTTGTACCCGTAAACAACATTCCTCTGCCCACCACCTCCTGATAAACACCATTCTACTCTCTGTTTAAATGAGTTCAGGTTTTTATATTCCAACATACCATATAGTATTCCACATACCATAGAGTATTTGTCCTTCTCTGTTTGACTTTCCTCACTTAGCATAACGCCCTCAAGTTCCATCCGTGTTTCTCATGACTGAATAGCATTCCACTGTGTGTTTGCATGTGTATATTTGTGTGAAATGTGATAACAGATCACATCTTCATTATCCTTTCATCTTTTGAACATTAGGAGGTTTCCATATCTTGACTGTTGCAAATAACGCTGAAGTGAACATCTTTTCAACATCCTGTTTTCATTTCCTTTGGATATACACCCAGAAGTGGGATTGCTGGATCACATGGTATTTGTTTTTTTTTAATTTCTTGAGGAATCCCCATACTGTTTTCTATGAATTTGGCTGAACCAATTTTCATTTCTATTAACATTACACATGGGTTCCTTTTTCTCCATAACCTCACCAGCATTTGGTATTTTCTTCTTGGTGACAGCCATTCTAACAGGTTTGAGGTGGTATTTCATTGTGGTTTTATTTGCATTTCACTGATGATTAGTGATATCCTTTTGTGTATAGATACATCCTTTTGTGTATCTGTTGGCCATTTGCATTATTCTTTGGGAAAATGTCTATTCAGTTCCTATGCCGATTTTAAAATCAGACTATTTGTTTTCATTACTGAGATGTATAAGTTCTTTATATATTTTGGCTATTAATCCCTTATCCAAAATGTGGTTTAGACCTATTTTCTTCCATTCATTTAGTTGCCTTTCCATTTGTTGATTGTTTTGCCGTGCAGAAACTTTTTAGTTAAGTGTAGTTTCACTTACTGACTTTTACTTTTATTGCTTGATATTTTGGTGTCATATGTAAAACAATTCATTGCAAAGACCAATGTCAAGGAGCTTTCTTCCCTATGTTTTCTTCTAGAGTTTATAGAATCATGTCTTATGATTAACTCTTTAATTCGTTTCAAGTTAATTTTTGTGAGTGGTATGAAATATGGGTCCAGTTTCATTGTTTTGCATATGGTTGTCCAGTTTTCACAAGACCATTTGTTGAAAGGTCTACCTTTTCTCCATTGAGTGTTGGCTCCCTTGTCAAATATTAGCTGACCGTATACGCTGGAGTGTATTTCTGGGCTCTCCGTTCTATTTCATTGGTCTTTGTGTCTATTTTTATGCCAGTACCATATTGTTTTAATTACAGTAACTTTGTAGTATATTTTGAAACCAGGATATATGATGCTTCCATTTTTGTCCTTTCTCAGGATTGCTTTGGCTATTTGAGGTCTTATATGGTTCTACAGAAATTTTAGAATTATTTTTTCTTTTTCTGTGAAAAGTGTTCTTGGAATCTTGATATAGATTGTGTTGAATCTACAGAGTGGTTTGAGTATGGATATTTTAACAATATTCTTCTGATCCATGAACAAGGGATATCTTTCCATTTATTTGTGTCTTCTTCAATTTCTTTCACTGAAGTCTTGTAGTTTTCATTGTATAGCTCATTCACATTTTTGGTTAAATTATTCATAAATATTTTCTTGATTTGATGCTATTGTGAATGGGATAGGGTTTTTCCCCAGATATTTGTTGTGCGTGTACAGAAACACAACTGATTTCTATATGTTGATTTTATATCCTGCGCATTTAATGAATTCATCGATCAGTTCCAACAATTTTTGGTTGAGTCTTTAGGATTTTCTATATATAAAATCATATCATCTCCAAATAATAACAGTCTTACTGCTTCCTTTCTGATTTAAATGTTCATTATTTCTTTGTCTTGACTAATTGCTCTAGGACTTCCAGTACCATGATGATTAAGAGTGGTCAGAGTGGGCAACCTTGTCTTCTTCCTGATCTTAGAGAAAAACCTTTCAATCTTTCACTGTTGAGTATGATGATAACCATGAGTTGTATGTAGCTTTATTGTGTTGATATATTTTCCTTCTATGTTCAATTTTTGAGAGGTTTTATCATGAAAAGATGTTGTATTTTGTTAAATGCCTTTTCTGTATCTGCTGAGATAATTACATGATTTTTATATTTTGTTCTATTAATGTTGTATATTGCATTTATTGATTTGTATATAGTGAAACATTCTTGCATCCCAGGGATAAATCTCACTTGGTCATTGTGTATGATCCTTTTAATGTGTTGTTAAATTGTTAATATTTTGTTGAGAAGTTTTACATCTATATTCATCAGGGATTTTGGTCTATAGTTTTATTTTCTTGTGATGTCCTTATCTGGTTTTGGTATCAGGTTAATGCTGGACTCTTAAATGAATTTGTAATTGTTCTCTCCTCTTCAATTTTTTGGATGAGTTTGAGAAAGATCAGTGTTAATTCTTTAAATGTTTGGTAGAATTCATCAGTGAAGCCATATGGTACTGGGCTTTTCTGTGTTAGAAGGTTTTTGATTATGGATTATATCTCCTTACTTATTATTGGTCTGCTCAGATTTTCTGTTTCTTCCTGATTCAGCCTTGGTAGGTGGTATGTTTCTTAGAATTTATCAATTTCTTCTAGTTTATCTAATTTGTTAGCATATTTTGTTCATAGTGGTCTCTTTTATTTCTGTGGTGTCAGTTGTAATGTCTCCTCTTTTATTTCTAATTTTAGTAATTTGAGTTCTTTTTATTTCTTAGTCTAGCTAAAGGCTTTTTGTTTATCTTTTCAAAACAACAGCTCTTAGTTTTATTAATATTTTCTATTGTTTTTCTGATCTCTATTTCATTTATTTCTGCTCTGATCTTTGTAATTTCCTTCCTTCTGCTAACTTTGAGCTTATTTTGTTCTTCTTATTCTAGTTCCTAGTTAGGTTTTTATTTGAGATCTTGCTATTTTCTTATTATATGTATTTATTGCTATAAATTCACTCTCAGAACTGTTTTTGCAACATCCGGAGGATTTGGTGTATTGTTTTTCCATTTTTATTTAAGTTTTGAAAATTTCTCTTTCAATTTCTTCTTTGACCTATTTTCAGGAGTCTGGTTGTTTCCACATGCTTGCAAGTTTTTGAATTTTCTTTGTGTTATTGATTTCTAGTCTCATACCATCATCATAGGCAAAAATAATTTGTATGATTTTAGTATTTTTAAATTTGCTAAGACTTGCTTTGTGGCCCATCACATAATGTATTCTAAAGGATGTCCCACATGCACTTGTGAAGAATGTGTATTCTACTGCTGTTGAATGAAATGTTTCATAAATGTCTGTAAGGTTCATTTGGTCTACTGTATGACTGAAGTCCAACATTTCCTTGTAGCTTTTGCTGAGATGATTTATCCATTGCTGAAAGTGGGGTTATTGAAGTCCTTTCCTATTATTGTACTGTTGTCAGTTTCTCCCTTCAGATCTGTTATTATTTTCTTAAAATATTTAGGTATTCCAATGTTGTATATATTTATAATTTTTATGCCTTCTTGACAAATCCCCTTGTTACCATTTTTGGCTTAAAGTCTATTTTGTCTGATATAAATATAGTTCACCTGCTTTCTTCTGGCTTCTACTTAAATGGAATATTTTCTTATATCCCCTTGAGCCTATGTATGTGCTTAAATCTGTATCCTGTAGGCAACATATAGTTGCATGAAACTTTTTTTCACAGCAAACAGAATAGGACAGAGTCTATACTTTCTGTATACAATTATATATATCCACAATGGAATTGGGTCTACTGTCTGAGCTTTGAGCTATTAATGGGCTTAAATTTGTAGCAAAGGGTCAAATATAAGAAATTATAACTTATCATATGTTCCTGCTTCCTCAGTCCAAACTAAGCCAGTTTTGATGAAAAGAATTCTGTAATGTGAGTATTGATGAAAGAGCAAACAGCCTTTTTTTTTTTAATAACATGAGATTTAGGAATTAAATATAGCAGGCAGAAGATCCTGTAGGAATTTCAAGTAATATTTTACGATGGTTCACTACAGGATATTCTAAACCATGGTTTACATAGCATGCTACTTTATATAGTATTCTTTATTCTTGGGATCCCAGAAAGAGGAGATATTATATTGATATAGATAATCATCTCTGCTTCCTTCCTATCTGGCCAGGCAGGAAGGGAATAAACAAAAATAACATCTAGCTCATAGCAGAAGTAGGAAAGAAAGTTTAGAAGAGTAAAGGCCAACATAAAAAAGAAATGTGAAGGAGTAGACATTTTGAGTAGGATAAGCTCACATTATGTATCTCCTAAAAGATAAATACAACTTGAAAATAAGTTTAAATGTTTTAACTGAACTTTACAAGAATTACTAATTTTATGGTCTTTGCACGGAGATATCTGTCACATCTTTCAAAATATCCAGGGGTGGTCTTATATTCATTTATCATTTACTCACCTTTTAATTTCATAATTATTAGTTAGTTATTCATTATGCACTTATGAGGCAGCTGCCAGAGACTGAGCATTTAAAAACTACAGAAAGCAGAGTTCTTGTCTGTGGGCTGCTTTAACATTCGGTTGGAGGGCCCAGATATATTTTAAAATAATAACAGGACTAAAACAATACAGTGACAGTGTTCAGTTAGGAAGAAATAGCAGAGATGTAGAGGAAAAAAACAACATATTTCTAATGCTGTTTTTTAAAGAAAACTGCCTGCTAGAAAAGGTGGATTCTATTAAACGGGATACTTTAATGAGACGAGCACTAGGAAGGGATTGGCCTTGGGAGTTTGAGAGTAAGAGCTGGAAAAAGCTGAACTGCAATGCTTCATAGAGGAAAATACTTCAAGTTTCTTGGTTCTGTTGAGGGGTAGAGTAAGGAAGATGAAGAGTGGAAAGAGAGAAGAGAGGAGCCAGTGAGACAAAGAAAGGCTGCTATTAGGCCACACAAGAAGCTCACTGCGTCATTTTGAAATTGTTTGTAATCCTTGTGACTCACAATCCTCTTTTTCTTACCTTCCTTCTCAGGATGCTATCTATAGTAAAGTTGACTCCTCAGGAATGCTGTGCGCATGCTGGTGACTCAGCAGTAAAGAATCCATCTGCAAAAGCAGGAGTCTCCAGTTCGATTCCTGGACTGGACAGATGCCCTGGAGAAGGAAATGACAACCCACTCCAGTATTCTTGCCTGGAAAATCCATTGGACAGAGGAGCCTGGTGGGCCACAGTCTATGAGGTCGCAAAGAGTCGGACATGACTGAGCACACACACGCACACACACCATACACTTAATTTATAAATGACAGTATTTTGGCTATGCTAGAGATTCACTGTTTTAACATTCTTTCTTCTTTTCTTTGAAGGAACCCATTTTCAATTCTTCTTCAAGTTGCTAATGGTTCAATAAGAAACAAGGCCCAGACCTGTGGTTTACAAATTTGTTTTTAATAACAAAATATTATCTTCAAATAATATCTTATCCCAAAGTGCAACATGTAAAACAGAAAAAAACTCAGTTGCCCTGGTTAAGAGGGTGGCAGTCTTTTCCTTTTGTGCTCCGCCTCAGCCATCCTTTAGAATTCCTAGGGCTCCACAGAGCACAGCCTGAAAACTAACACCCTAGAACAAGAGAAATGAGACTGTATCATTGGTCTCCTTTCTTGATTAAATTATATTGACCTTGCTGGAAGAAATTCCATTTAGAAGTTTGTGCCAGAAAGTGAAAAATGTCGATATTATCTAGTGTTGGCAAGAGAACAGGGAAACAGGCACTCTCAAACACTATTGCTGAGAGTATAGATCAGTACAGTCTTTTTTAAGAAAATTGATCAAAATTTTAAATGTGATCCCTTAGTTCCACTTCTGTAAATCTTTCCACAGAAATACTCATGTTGTTGTTATTCAGTATTCAGTCACTAAGTCATGTCTGATCCTTTTGCGACGCTGTGGACTGCAGCAAGCCATGCTTCCCTGTCCTCCACTAATATTTATATATCCACACAAAAGTCTATGTACAAGGATGCTCATTATTTATAAGACTAGAAAATAAAAATAAATTAATAGAGGAATGGTTGAATAAATTATGCTACTTTCATATAATGGAGTATTATTGACATTAAAATGAAAGAGATATATATAGATAGACTATAGATAAACATATAGATTTAGATATAGGTATGGATAAAGATGGATGTACCTCATACACTAAGTGAAAATGCAAGTTACAAAAGAACATAGTAAAAATGATACATATATATTGTTAAAGGAAGCTAACAAAACCCCCACATTCTATGAAAGCTATGTAAGTACTTCTGATTGCAAAATTATAAAACCATAAAACCTCTAGAAATAGATGGCTAGTCTCAGGGGTTAGGGTTTCCTTCTTGAGAAGGGTAATGGAAGTAAGGGGGCATACACTCGCTATTGTATAGATGTGTGTGTTATTTGGATGGTTTACAAAAGACATGCACTAATTTGACAATTTAAAAAGACAAAGATAAAAATTAATGAAGACAAAGATAAAAACAACATAAAATAACTGCTTGTTTCTATAGTTGAAAGTTTCCTCTTTTATATTAAAAAAATTCAAAGAATGTAATCTGCTTGCCTTCTTTCTCTGTCTACCCGGAAATCCAGAGTAAACTTTGAAGCATGAACCCAGCAATGACATTGACCTTTAAACCCAGAATATTTACATTTCCTTTTTGCTTTGGCCTTGTTTTTCTATTTCCAGTTAACTATTTCCCAAAGCTTCCCCGGCTCATTTTTCAAAACAGAATCCATCACTCCGAGCAGCCCACATTTCCTTGTTAGAAACACTCTAGGGCTGAGGAGTGAAGGATTTGATTTACTATTTATACTTTACACTCTGATTATTCTCACATAGGATCTGAGGACAAGAATCGGTACTCTTGCAGCTATTTAAAACACTTGGCTCCACTTTGGAGTTTCACTTTGTCTTTGCTCCAAACTTAAGAGCTGCAGGGACGGTCAGAAGTCTCTTGTGACGAGACTTGTCTTCGTCCTGTACATGGTGGGAAACCACTGAGGGCTTTTAAGCAAAGGAGAAACTGGATCTTAACTATGTTTGAAAAAAAAAAATTCTGGCAGAGGAAAGAGTAGATTGGCATGGGGAAAGGCAGAGATACTCATGAAGTATCTGTAGAGTGGTTGGATAATTGATAGGTAAATGACCACGGTAGTTTGAAAGTCTGTATTTATTGGAAGGGACTGTGCATCATTTGTCAGTAATGCCAGGCTGGATCATTTGGTCTGAACTCCGGCTAGTTAGGTCCACATCATAGGTCCAGTTAGATTCAAAAAAGAAAAAAAATTGAGCTTCGCAGACTGCAGTCTATGACTGCAACCAAATAAGCTGTCTCAAAAGGGGGAAGGTGTAAATAGCTCCGAGCAAAGACATTCTTGTGGTCAGAAAAGAAAGGAAGGCAATAGTTTTCCCAGGTACCTTGGCAAGATACAGGTACCCAGCATCTTTATTTAGAGAGGGGCTGTTTTTTCCACTATTGGTGAAGTATATCTGCCTCATTTTTGAGGAGGGAATGCCACCCCAACTAAGGACACTGTTTGGGGTCAGACCTAGTTCAGATCTTGATTCTGTCAATTATTAACTGTGTGACCTTGAGCAACCTCTCAGCGCCAGTTACTTCCATTGTAAAAGTGGAAGTAAAACAACCATTTTAATGGGTAAAATGAGGGAAGGTGAGTTAATTTTAAGGACCAACTGTGATTTTTATTTTAATCTTGTTTTTAAGTATTCCACTTTGTACCTCCCTACCCCACAGGACTGAGGGATGCAGTTGTTATTTATTAGTGCAAGCAGCCTGAGGTATCTGTTTTAGGCCTTGTACACTGAACAGTTTACAGAATGATTAGCTGGTCTGCCTGTTCTCCCTTTAGATCTGGGGACACGGGTCATGCCCAGGGACAATAACCATCCGCCCTTCCACCCGTTTGACTCCCACCTCACAGGGAGTGGGGCAGATGACCCTTCCTACCGATCCTGCCCAGAAGTCCAACTCAGCTCCTGACCCCAGAAGGCATCTAACTTACCTTAACCCACCCTCAAAGCCCTCTAACCTAGCCTCAAAGGCTTCTGAGGGGTGCCAGTCTGCCCCACTCTGCGGGTGCACGTTCTTCCAAGCTAAGTCCCTGCAGTCCTATCCGACTCTTTGTGATGCTATGGATTGTAGCCCCTGCCAGGCTCCTCTGTCCATAAGATTCTCCAGGCAAGAATAACTGGAGTGGGTTGCCATGTTCTCCTCCAAGGGATCTTCTCCATCCAGGGGTCAAACTGCTTCTCTTATGCGTCCTGCATCAGCCGGTTCTTTACCACTAGCACCACCTGGGAAGCACAGTTTGCAGTAATTCGAGGTCGCTTGGTTAGGGCTGGTCCCACCCCCTGCAGCAGGCCCACTAGCTTTGCGGGTCCTATCCACCATGGAGCAGCTTGGCAAAGAAATCACTGACTCCAAGAATGTTACTAAATTAATATCGGTGTTTTGTGGGGGTTGTATTTCAAATGCACTGGGGTCAGGGACTTTCTGGTTTAAAATAAAGCCCATATTAAACTTCCCTCCATCATGTCTGACAAATATGAGGGGTCTCAGCTACTTTTCTGTCCCTGCTCACTCCTAGACAAGACACCCCTAGACTGGGCATGGCAGGACCCTTCTCACCGAGGAGGAAGAAAATCACCCAGATTCTAGTGCAAATTCTTGTCCCTGAGCTTGGGACTTACAGTGACTGCCTTCTCTCAGTTCTCCAGAAGGGTGGGGTTCACCCTGCCCTCTTGCCTCTCCCATCCTATGTGGGAGCTGCCCTGCCAGGAGGCACCGCCCATGCCTCATGAGGGTCCCCTGAGACCTGAGATTTCTGCTGCTGGCACTCTCTCTCTGCTTCTGCTCATCTTTCTGCGTCTGCTGCTGCCACTTTCCTGGCACACCGGAGCAAGAGCGGCTGGAGGGCACACTGCCCTGCACTTTCACCCTGTTGCCACCACTGACTCCACTCCACGTGTCCTGCTAACATCCAGCCTTCCGCCAGCCCAATGCCGCTTGCCAGACTCTACTTGGCAGGAGATGGTGTGGGGTGCTGAGGAGGAGAAGGACCAGAGTGAAGTCAAAGTACTTATGTAGGTCAGAGTTCATTATTTCAGAGGGTGCAGAGACTACCCCAATGTGGAGTTGTGTTGAGTACAAATACACACGTGAGTTTTCTGCGGAAAAGTGTCAAAGGGATCAAGTGACTCAAAAAGTGTTACCAAACTAATATTGGTATTATGTCTGTGTGTTTTTTTTTTTAATGCATTGGGATCAGGGGCTTGGTGGTTAATATTATAAACACGCTGAGAAAAAAAAAAAAAGGTTAAACCTCCCTCTACCATGCCTGACATATACAGGGCTTATTAGTTACTTTTCCCTTTTCAAATATAAATCTGTAAGGAGTCCCCTTCTCAAAGATTCCCCTCTGGTGAATCTTTTTTGCCTTTGCTGATGCTTCCTCCTTTAATACTCTTGGGAATATTTAGTATATAGAACAAGCTCTAATATTTTAGTGCCCTTGGTAGCAGATGAGAAAAACAGGAAAGAATGTATAACACATTTATAGAGCACAACCACATGCCAGGCCCCCTTTAAACTATCTCTTTCAAAATCCCCATGCCTTTAATCCTTGTTTCTCATGTGAAGAAACTGAGGCAAGAGAGATCAAATAATTTGCCCACGTCACAGTATTTGAATATAGGTTTCAAAACTGTTTGGATCCAAAGTCATACCTTTTCTACTTCACTAAGAGTTTCCCAAGGGAAAATTTTTTAAATCACTGGTGAAGTTTGCGATTTGATATTAAAACACTTTTAAACCCTACTTCCCTTGTGGGAAAAAAACTGTGCTGTCTCCTAAATCATCAGCATTATAGAAGATGAGAGCCCTGAACTCCCACTTGCTCCTAACTAATCCCCTCTCTTCTGGAGTTTCATTTCTTCACTGGGATCCTGTTCCATGCTGGAGGTATGGAGTTATGTGAGGGTGTGCAGGAGGAAGGAGCTTTGAATTGCAATGGTGGAAAGCAAAGAAATTTAACTTCTCACAGTGCTCAGATTAACCTCATTTTAGTATGTCCCTTTGTGTACATGCTTGAGTTGCTTCATAAAAGGCCCCCTCTGTCACCTTAGCCTTGATGTATATCAGGTCTCTGGAAGGGACTGCTAGAAAAGACAAAATTGTTTTTGTTAAGTATTTCTGAAGGAATCTATGGATATGAGACAATGGATATAGTGGGAAGAGATTTCCTAGCTTTAATCTAAACTTAAAAGCTAGAATTTAGATGTCTGATGAACAGGTTGGACTGAGTATTCTTATGTGGGGAGAGAGAATCCTGAGGAACCCTCTAAGAGATAACAGATCTTGAAGAAAGAATGATGCAGGTAAACCTGACCTATAACAAAACCTGGGTAGCAGGAGGGGAGGAATTTATATCTTAGAACTTGCCACCAATGATGTTTTCTTTGGCTGATATCCAAGAATCCCAGAGAAGAGAGTCATTGGCCCAACCTGGGTAATGGCTTTCCTTAAGTCAATTAACTCTAGTGTTCATGTGAGATCATATAAGAATATGTCAGTTCCTGAGGTGGTGCAGCTGGGGGGCTACTGGAGAAGAGGAACAATTACTGAGCAGAAAATCCTATGGCTGTTTCCCACATCAAGCCACCAGCAGAAGCCCTGCTTAGATTTTTAAAAAATGTTATTTGTTTATTTTTCGCTGCACTGTGTTGCTTTGTGTGGGTTTTCTCTAACTGTTGTGAGCACAGGGGCTACTCTTGCAGTGCTCTAGCTTCTCA
The DNA here is from genome assembly GCF_014754425.2 of Oryx dammah. Taxonomy (NCBI): domain Eukaryota; kingdom Metazoa; phylum Chordata; class Mammalia; order Artiodactyla; family Bovidae; genus Oryx; species Oryx dammah. Next base: position 60,246,801 of record NW_024070209.1, read on the forward strand.
TTACAGTGACTTCTCTTGTTGCAGAGCACGGGCTCTAGGCACATGGGCTTCAGTAATTGTAGTGTACAAGCTCAGTTGCTCTGTGGCATATGGAATCTTCCAGGACCAGGGATCAACACATGTCCCCTGCATTGGCAAGTGGATTTTCATCCACTGCACCAGGGAAGTCGCATGCTTAGATCTGAAGATAGCTGTCAATGCCGTGCTAATGCACCAGCTCCATCATCTGTACATCTGAGTCAGTAAAAACAAGTGACAGCAAGTTCTTTACAGACTGCTTAAAGAAAGCTTGTGGTGTTCTGAGCTTAGATGGTGGATTGAATGCATACATACACTCATACTGAGCATCAGCAGGGGATTGGACTGGACTCCTGTGGACACTAAAACCCTCAGATGCTCAAATTCCTTATATAAAATGGTGTAGCATTTGCATATAACCTGCACAGTTCTCCTGTATACAGTGAGTCCCCTACATATGTGTAAGTTCTGTTCCGAGAGCACATTCGTAAGTCCAGTTTGTTCGTTAAGTCCAACAAAGTTAGCCTAGGTACCCAACTAACACAATCGGCTATATAGTACTGTGCTGTAATAGGTTTATAATACTTTTCATACAAATAATACACACAAAAAAAATCAAACATTTAAAATCTTACAATATGGTACATTGAAAAGTACAATAGTATAATATAACAGCTGACATACGGGCCAGCATCAAGTGAACAGGCAAGAATAACTACTGACTGGAGGAAGGAGAGGTGAGAGATGTAGAACTGAGGGATCCTCAGCAATAGGAGACAGACGGCAAGCTGTAATTTCATTCACACCTGATGTTGATGGAATGCATATTTGCATTGAAAGTATGCAACTTGAAGGTTCATATGTAGGGCACTTACTGTATTTTATTCTTAAACTAGGCTAGGTGATGAATACATAGGTATTGGGTTTTTATTCTTCTTTAAACTGTGTCTGTATTTTAATAGATTCTTCTGAATGCATGATACAGCAAAATATAAAACAATGAATGTTAGTGCCATTATCATAGGATAAATTTAATCAATGCCACATTTGGCCCTTGAGCTATACCGTACACCATTCAGTCCAACCTCCTTTTTGTTTGTCACCATTATTATTCAATAACTTGCAATATAAAATTATAGGCTCATGTTTCAGATATTTGGTGAGTTATTAGACTTCCTACTGGTGTTTCCTCCTCTCCTTCATCTGAGTCCTTTATCCTTCTGAAGGGTATGCTCAAGATTTTTTTCACTGGCCTTGATAATTTCATTTTGCTTAAATGTATGGGGTGAGATGATGGATGGGAAGACTGAAGGAGCATATTCTATTTTTTTTAACCATCAGACTCTTCTGCCTTTACTTCTCCCCTAGTACATATTCACTTGAGGTTTACTCAGTTCAATGTAAAGATCCTGGAGACCTGGGATCTTTTTGGCCAAACTGAGCTTGACTCACTGACACATTTCTCAAGTGATCCATTGGTCCAGTGAGTAACATCCTGGAAGAAGCATGAGCTATTGTTAGTCATAATTATTCCTTCACCTTTCCTGGAATGCCTTTGAAGGCATCAGGCATCAACAATATCTGTCATCAAAAGCTCTTTTGTCTGCAGTTTCTGTGATTGCATTCAGCTTGTTCATGGCAGAGAAAGAGTTTTTCTTCCTAAGATGATGATTTTCCTTTCATAAAAGGTATCCACTATCCAGCCCACCTGCAGAAAGGAAGTTGGCACAGGTTCTGAAGAGCCGGTCAATTCCTTAACTGTTCTTCTTGAACAAGCAACCCTTTCTTGATCGCTCTAGAATTTTACTCTAATTGCAGAAGTTGAGCAACTTGTCAGCTGGTCATTTGTAACCAATAAAACTGAAAAGATTGCCCACCATTATTTAAATTTTGGATCAATAAACAAGACCCATAGTTTGGAAGTTGTGTCTTAAGGATTGGCTGCTATGGATTATATCTGGACAAGACTAAATGCCGTAGTTCTTGGCATTTCTGGCATGAAAGAAATGAAAATCTAAGTCAGAACCATACCTATTAACTTCTTAGTTATTTTCATGGTGGAATGAGTAAAGCATGAACTGAAGCACTGAGATACGACAGGTTAGTTATAACTTTCTTTTTTGGTTGCAAAGGGCAGAAATTCTTTGATAGAAGCATAGTAAAAGCAGGAAATTAACTGTAATAAGGATACAAGGGATCACAGAAGCCAAGGATAAAACTATGATTTACCCTCATGAAGGGATTGGAACCAGGAATTAGAAGGACCCAGTGACTCTTTCCCAGCTCTGCTTCCCTCTGCATGTATACATACATCCTTTTTCTCCTGCTTTACAGATCAACCTTTCTTTGCTTCCTGGCAGAATGAGGCCACTCCTTTGTTGGTTCTGTGTTAGTCAGGATAGTCTAGGCTTTGCTGAAGCAAGAAATAAATCCTAAGCCACAGAGATTTTTATTTTTCCCTCACTCATGTCATGATTTTCTATGCTTCATCTGGAACATGTAGCCTCCAAGGTCACTATGGTGGGGAAACGGAGTGGAGTGATATGAAGGTTGTTTTCAATAGCAAAGCTCCCTAAATGGCTTGTATTGCTTCTGTCCATTTCCCATTAACCAGAACTTAGTCCCATGGCCCCCATCTAACTGCAAGGGGAATTGGAAACTGGAAAGTATCACATGGATAGTTAGCACTCACAGTCTCAGTTCTCTCTCTAATCAACAGATAACCCAGACCAATTAGTCAAAGTCCTTGTTTCCTGATAGTGTTATATTAGACCAAACAGCAGATTTCTAGGGAAGAGACTCTGGCCCAGCTTTGGTCAGATGTCCACTCTGATCCACTATGCTCTGTCTTGTGAGGACGATCCTGTTGTACAGAGTGGGTGCCGGATTCCCACCACCTTTAGTATGTGACCTGAACGTGGCATGGAGGGGCAGTCCTCAGAAGGAGGAGGTCCTTCAGACAATTAGTGTCTGCTCAGAAAGAAAGCGTTAGTTGCTCAGTCGAGTTCGACTCTCTGCGAAATCATGGACTGTAGCCTGCCAGGCTCCTCTGTCCATGGAATTCTCCAAGCAAGAGTACTGAGGTGGGAAGCCATTTCCTTCTCCAGGGGATCCTCCCAACCCAGGGATCAAACCGAGTCTCCTCCATTGTAGGCAGATTCCTTGCCGTCTGAGCCACCAGGGAAGCAATTAATTAGTGTCCACTACCTGGAAGAATCAGTCTCTCCATTATGTTATTTCTCAATAATGGTGTCTGTGTTTACTGAATTCTTAATTTTTTAAAAAAAAGTACCTGGATTTATAAATATTTATTTGTTGATTTAGTTTCAGCTGTGCTTGGTCTTTGTTGCTATGCCAGCTTTTTTCTCTAGTTGTGAAGAGTGGGGCCCCGCTCTGCTGTTGTGGCGCATGGCCTTCTCACTGCAGTGGCTTCTCTTGTTGTGGAGCACAGACTCTAGGGCACACGGGCCTCAGTAGTTGAAGCTCCGAGGTTCTAGAGCACAGGCTTAACAGTTGTGGCACACGGGCTTAGTTGCTCCGTGGTATGTGAGATTGTCCTGGACCAGGAATTGATCCCATGTCTCTTGCATTGACAGGTATGTTCTTTACCACTGAGCCACCAGGGAAACCCCACAATTCTTTATTTTATAGATTAAAATATAGTGAACCTGCTGGAAGAGTTATTTACTGCTTTTCTTTCTAGATAATTGTCCAGAAGACCTATGTCTAGAAACAAAGTGCTTGAGTTAGGAGGTGGTTATCAGACTTATAAGTGTGAAAGTCATTTTTCTTGATCTCCGTTGAGAGCTACTTGAACACAAAGGTAGCACTGAGCCCTTCCAAATGGGACCGTGGTGATAGTCATTAAGATTGTTCCAAGTATTCCCATGCCATTCCCCTTCTGGATAGGTGGTAGATTGTATTTCTTTGCTTCCTTCGTAATTAGATGTGTACACGTGACGTGCTTTGGCCAATGATAAAAGCATAAGTGACATTTGCCACTTTCACTCAGAAGCTTTAAGGGCCAGTTGCATGATTCATTATTTTTTTCTTCCTGCTGAGGACATTGTAGAAGCACATGTTGAGTTGGAGTAGCTCAGCCTGGATCCCACTGCTGACCCATACTGGACATTTGGCACAAGCAAAGAACTTTTGTTGGGTTGAGCCACTGAGACTTTGGGACTGTTCGTTGCTATAGGTAAATTAGCTGCTTCTGTCTACTGCACCTCCATTCATAGTCTTCTACTCCACAGGGGACCCTCACCACTGTGCACAGTCATATGTGACAATCTTGCTCCAAGCAGTCTTCCTTCCCAGTGCTATTCCAAAGAGGGCCAGCTGTGTGGTCTGCATCAGCCTGGCCATGATTGTGACACTAGAGTCCATTTGCCTGGTCTCTTATTGCATCAGTTCAGTCACTCAGTAGTGTCTGACTCTTTGTGACCACATGGACTGCAGCACACCAGGCTTCCGAGTCCTTCACCAACTCCTGGAGCTTGCTCAAACTCATGTCCATTGAGTCGGTAATACCATCCAACCATCTCATCCTCTGTTGGCCCCTTCTCCTCCCGCCTTCAGTCTTTCCTAGCATCAGGATCTTTTCCAAGGAGTCAGTTCTTTGCATCAGGTGGTCAAAGTATTGGAGTTTCTGCTTCAGTATCAGTCCTTCCAATGAAACAGGACTGGTTTCCTTTAGGATGGACTGGTTGGATCTCCTTGCAGTCCAAGAGACTCTCAAAAGTCTTTTCCAACACCACAGTTCAAAAGCATCAATTCTTTGGCACTCAGCATTCTTTATGGTCCAACTCATATTCATACATGACTCTTGGAAATACCATAGCTTTGACTAGATGGACATTTGTTAGCAAAGTAATGTCTCTGCTTTTTAATATGCTGTCTAGGATGGTCATAGCTTTTCTTCCAAGGAGCAAGCGTCTTTTAATTTCATGGGTGCAGTTACCATCTGCAGTGATTTTGGAGCCCCCCAGAATGAACTCTTTTGCTGTTTTATTGCATAAGTCTTCTGAATTTCAGGGTCACGGATATTTTAAACTGGAAAATTTTTGGATGTGAAGGACTATAGGATGGATGATATCTGAAATAAATATTTAGACATTCTTCACTGCTGCCACCCTCTGGGAGGATAGGCTGAATCACTGTGCTTGCCACAGACTGCCTACACAGGCCATGCTTTGTTCAAGAGCAGATAAAGATGAAGTGCTTAACAGAGAGCAAGGAAGAGCATGAGACACTGCTCTGGTTCAGTGCAAACAAAGCCTGCTTGTCTCTCTGCAGCAGCTGTAACATCCTTCGCAGCCTCCAGACTCATGAGCCACACTCTAACTCACTTTCTAATAAGCTTTGCTTAAAGATGTCTCAGGCCAAATCAGGAATCAAGCAAATCCGATTACTGGTTAAAGGACCAAACTTTACTTAAGTCATTAAAGATAAGAATAAGAAAGAGCTATGTGGAGATAAACAGGAAATTCTAAAAGCTTATTCAATACAGATGTGTACATACATGCTAAGTTGCTTCAGTCGTGTTCGTCTCTGTGTGACCCCATGGACTGTAGCCTGCCAGGCTCCTCTGTCCATGGGATTCTCCAGGCAAGAATACCAGAGTGGGTTGCCATGCCCTCCTCCAGGGGATCTTCCCGACCCAGGGATCAAACCTGCATCTCTTACATCTCCTGCATTGGCAGGCGGGTTCTTTACCGCTTGTGCTACCTGGGAAACCCATTCAGTACAGTTAGGACCCAGCATATGACTGAACTGAACTTTCTAAAAATCTTAGGAAAAGTATTAATGGCACAAGCCGAGCAGTACCTTGAAGACACCAGAGATGAAGATGAGGTAGTGAAAACTGCCTGAGAGTGGCAAGAAAGGAAGTCACAGTCCTGAACCTAAACACTTCATTGCGCATTTCCTTCCTACCATTCCCCCAAATGCTTAGCCTTAACAGCCCCAAATTATGGTTTTGAAACTTCCCTGGAGAGGCTTAGCATCTCCTGTGCATGCTTTTCCTGGCTCTGGTGATCAGTGCTAGACCTGTCCTAGGCTCAGGGCCATACCCAGCCCATAGACTGTGTTCAGATGAGAAAAGAGGTACTATCTTCCTTGCAGATGCTGCTATGAGCCAAGTTGTTCAGCCTGGAGAGCAGAGCACAGACCAGGTTTCAACTCCACTCCCTTCTTGGCCTGACCCTGAGGTTCAGGGCCCAACTTAACATCTATACCCAGCACCCTGCCTGTTTGCCCACAATCCTTGAATTTTCTCATTGCCCAACCTGGGAGCTGCAGTGTTTAAAGTTTGAAACTTGGCATAAAACTCCCCAAAGAAGCCTTGATAATGAGGAGGAGGAAGAGAATGATAGTAATAGTTATTATAATGATTGATTGTTAGTCATTAATAATATTATTATGATAATGAGTTACTATAGCAATCAGGTTCATAGCATACTCTCAGAAAAGCCAACTTAATGAATAGTGCTGCTAAATTCTCCTACTAATAATGTTGGTTTACATTCTTGCTCCTGGGAGCAAGGGCTACTGGCTCAAATCTCAGATGAGAGGAGAAAGGAGAACATGAAGAGAAGGAGATAAAGGAGAAAGAAGAGAGGAAAAGAATGAACTCCCTGCTTAGGCCACAGACTGAAATCAGTGATGTTTGTTCTGGGCATTTCTCTCCTTTCTTTCTCCCTCTCCTGGAGTGTCCTTTGCCCTCATGGTATCCACACACACCCATGACCCATTTCCTGAAGAGTGCCGTGTTCCAGAATTATCTACTTTTCTTTCCTCAGCAAACGAATTCCATCTTCTTGGTACAGCTGATTTATAAGCAGGAAAGCAATCTGGCTGAACCTAACCATACTAAGATAAGAATAACAGATGATCACTGTACTTTCCTAGAAGTTTTTTTTTTCTCCCTTCTCTTTTTTATATTTGTTATTTGTTTGTTTTTAAGGCGGGTTTACCAAAGTGAAGGCCAACCCCTCACTGGCTTTTGCTCCTGAAAACAGCTCCCTGAAGCTGTTCCTGCTTCATATAATTCCTTCCCTCTCTTCCCTTAGGTAAGCCCTAAGTTTCTAGAGGCCCTGATATTTTTCTACAGTGATCCTCTTGCAAGAGAATCAGCAGGGACCCTGGTGGAGAGGGAAATGGAAGAGAGATTACTTTCACTTTTTAGTTAAGGACTCATATATATACTAGGTAAAAAGCAGGTTTTGAGGCAGGTTAGGGGCTTTATGTAGGTACCATGCATCTGTACCCTGCAGCAATACAAGCTCCTGGTCCTAAAAATCTTGACAGAAACAGAATGTTTGAGAGATGCCCAATTAAATCTGAGTCAAGCATGAATTGGTGCCGTGCAGTGTGCATAATAGTACTGTCACAGTATTCCTCAGCTGATGCTGAGTTGCCTGAAATTTCACATTATGGGAAATTATCTTTTTAATTAGATGATTTTGTGGTGAATAACATGTTCCGTAGTGAACAGTAAGTGAGCTAATGATGACCCCTCTAAAACAAAGCATACTCTGTGAAGAAAAAGTATTTTAGTGGATCCCAACATTATGCCTGAGTCACTATTACTGGAGGTTGACAAAGACAGACTGGTTCTTAGAATATTGATTCCACAACTGGTAGAAAATACCAGAAAAATAATCTTGAAATGCAAAACAAGGTAAATCTATTATTTTAATTCATCTTTCAGGACTTCATCAGGAAATCACTTAAGTTATACAACGAAGGCTTTTGCTAGAGTTTCCCCAGCTTCTTGCCTCTGCTTCATTTGCACAAACATAAAAGGAATGTGCTGGTCTTTTATTTTCATTCTAAAAACAGATTGGAAGAACTTGTTGAGAATATTTGATAGGACTAAGTTCAAGAACAAACAGTCATAGGAATTGTCTCCTTGGAGTCAAGTTTGGGTTGAGGAAGGGCTTACTCAGCGCCCAGGATACTCAGCGCTCTCCAGAGAGACCGGTACCCAAAGGCTGCACAGTGGGAGGGGTCAACAGCGTCATTCGTCTCTAGTTTTAAACAAAGGGGGCCTACAATGGCTATTTTGTTTTCTGCTTCCCCAAAGAACAAGGCTGAAGAGTATGCTACTCATGATTAATTCTGGAGAAAAAATTCCATGCAACTAGAATTTTTTCCAAGATTTAAAACAAAACAAAATGTTCAACCCGTATCAAAACCCTCTTTGGACAACTGACACCGGGCAGTGTAGAGAGCGCTTAGGAGAATATGCTATTTGTTCTCATCCTTTTCCAGAACTTGTTCATCCTCATGGCAAATTTCAAAGCCAACAAAAGGCAAAGACAAAGGTAAGGCTGCCCCTGGACGAATGGGGAGAGAACAACTTGGGTTAGAGTGCAGAGGGAATTGAGAGGTAGAAATTGGGGGGCATCTTATCACTCATAAACTATAGAACCCCTGACCCAATCACTTAATCTCTTACATCTTAGTATCTTCATGTGTAAAATGGGTGACAGGGCTAGATCAGGGTACCAGCCTTCTCTGTGAATGCTTCCATGATTACTCAGGTTGTATTTCTAGTTATTTTTCAATATACCATTTTTTAAAAATTTATTTTATTGAAGTGTAGTTGATTTATAATGTGTTAATTTCCTCTGTGTAGCAAAGTGCTACAGATTCTTTTTCAGATTCCTTTCCATTATAGGTTATTATAAGATACTGAATTTAGTTCTCCGTGCTATATAGTAGGACCTTGTTGTTTACCCATCTATATATAATAGTTTGCCTCTGTTAATCCCACACTCCTGATCCATTTCTTCCCCACCCTCCTTTCCCTTGGCAACCACAAGTCTCTTCTCTGTGAGTCTGTCTCATAGATAAGTTCATTTGTGTCATATTTTAGATTCCACATTTAAGTGGTATCATATGGTATTTGTCTTTCTCTTGCTGACTTAACTTCATTTAGTATGGTAATCTCTATGTTTATCCATGTTGCTATAAATGGCATTATTTCATTCCTTTTTATGGCTGAGTAGTATTCTATTGTATATGTGTACCACATCTTATTTATCCATTCCTGGATAATATATCCATTCGAAATGTTGGTGGACATTTAGGTCATTTCCATGTCTTAACTATTGTGAATAGTGCTTCTCTGAACATTGAGGTACATGCATGCATCTTTCTGAAGTATGGTTTTTTCTGGATATATGCCCAGAAGTGGGATGGCTGGATCATATGGCAACTCTCTTTTTAGTTTTTTAAGGAAACTCCATACTATTCTCCATAGTCGTTGTACCAGTTTACATTCTCATCAACAGTGTAGGACAGTTCCCTTTTCTCAGCACCCTCTCCAGCATTTGTTATTTGTAGATTTTTTAATGATGGCCATTCTGACTGGTGTGAGGATGATACACCAATTTAAATTCCCTAACCATAACATTCTCTTAGACATAATTCTTTTTTATATTGATCTTTTAATAAAGTTATTGATATGCAGTTGATATTCAATTGGTATAATTCTTATTCAATATATACAGATATATATATTTATCAGTGACTATAGATAATTTTCGGAGAAGGCAATGGCACCCCACTCCAGTACTCTTGCTTGGAAAATCCCATGGACAGAGGCACCTGGTAGGCTGCAGTCCATGGGGTCACTAAGAGTTTTAGTCCTGGTATATGTAAGTTACAGACTGCTCCTTCCATGGGTAGCTGGTGAAAGAGAGAGGTGGAGGTTGAAACTTGAAACTAAAGCAGAGACAAAGTTGAGATTTTTGAAATGAAGACTGAGGCAGACCAGGGAAAATAAGCAGTAATAATCCTAGGCTTTGGAAGTACCTCCTGTGCTTTTCTTCAGGAGTACAAGGGGAGAAATGCATGTGCTGGTATGAAATTACCGTAGGCAGATGCAGGCCTGCAAAACTCTCGGTATTGTGAGAGATCAATTCTCAAAGGTCTTTCCATCTCAAGCCTCCAACATTGCTGTGTATTATTCCAGGGATCCAGGTGTTTAGGAGGCAGAATCTAGGAGATGAAGTCAAATTTCATGTTAGGCTTGGTTCTCCCCCCAAACAGGCCCTAAAATGAGGATTTTAAGGCAAATAGCTTGCTTAGATGTTATCTTAGGAAGTCAACACGAAGTGTTCATGAAGATATTGCTGCTGTGGTTAGCAGGGACCCAGTTCCTTTAGAGACCTTGGGACACTGTGCAGCCCCACCTGAGTTGTTCCACCTGAGGAACTGGTGCTTTTCCAACCAACTCTCTTTTGCCCCAGTAAACATTAAGTCCCCAGTCTTTCCAGCCTGCCCCTGACCAAGTCTGGCCCTGCAACTGGAAAAAGCCTTCAGGTAGAGTCGCAGATATTTATAGTAGAAAGCTCTTGGCATGTGAGCGCTGTGGACAAGGCAATAGTGTGTCTGTTAGAGGCCACAAAAACACAAAATAAGAAAGACCTTGGGCATTCAGAAGGGGACCAGCTCCAGAAAGAATTCTCTCCATGGATATTTTTTAGCAATTCTGCAAAATGATTTATAAATATCTTATTAAAAATGCAGAAATGAAGGTGCTGAAAATGAAAATGAGTATGAAATGGTAGTCATTATTACTAAGGTAAGATGTATAAAAGTCATATTTATTTTAGTACAAGAAAACATTTTCTAATGATTTTCATAGGTTTACTCCAAACATTTCCCCTAATATGATTTCTACCATAAGGACTTAAGTTCTTGAACCCTAGGTCCTTCTGTCTCAGAGTTCTTAAGAATGTAGTCTCCATAATTAAGGAATCACTATTGTACAGCCTTTTGTTGTTTCATTTTTTTATTTATATTGTTCAACCCCATTAGAAACTGAGTTCTCATACAATGAGAACAAGTCCTTGAACAGAGTAGTTTTTCAATTTGTTTGCTGATACCATCCTAATTCTTTAAAATAGTTCCACAGTTGTATTTCTAAGGGTATTAGGAACATGTATACATTTATAAGGAAAATATATTTTGACAAACGATCAAAATATGAATAGTTCACACAAGAAGAGGAGAGTCACACAAGAACAGTAAACAGATGTGAAATATATCAGGCTCCTCTAATAACTCCATTTGGTGGAATCTATCATTCTATCTGACCAGAGCCCTTCTTTTTGGCACCCTGTCTTTGGGTTAAAGCTCTTCCTTCCACTCCAGATAAATGGCTCTGATAGGGACCACCCGTTATAGTACCTAACTCCCTGGCCACAGTTGATTGGTTTAATAGTGAGAGACTGACCAAAGTCAGGCCAATAAGACTCCTTCCCTGGAAATATAAAGTTGGTAAGCACATGCAGTCACCATCAATATGAATCATGCAAACTCCTCGTGGCCGGATTTCCAAATATGTGAAGGAAGCCAGGTTGAGAAAAGCAGAGACCAGAGTCTGAGAGAGGAAATAAGCACCTAGCCATACTCCCTTTTCATTGGAAAAGACCCTGATGCCGGGAAAGATTGAATGCAGGAGGAGAAGGATGACAGAGGATCAGATTGGTTGGATGGCATTAGCAACTCGATGGGCATGAGTATGAGCAAGCTCTGATAATTAGTGATGGACAGAGAAGCCTGGTGTCCATGGGGTCACAAAGAGTCCGATACGATTGAGCAACTGAATTGAACTGAGCCATACTCCCACCTTTTCTTCCTGTAAAAGGTTGACGATTTTCATTTGAAACCAAGGGCTCCATCTATTACAATGGAAAAATACAAAGTGTAAATAAATGTAAAGTAAGGCTTTTGTATCAGTAAAATAAGAGTAACAATACATGAACATGAAAGTTTGGGTACATTTGATGATTCTGTAAGCTGATGCTCTTTTTCTGGAAAGCATCTTTGATACATGACATGATGTATATATGGGTGCATGCTCAGTCATGCCTAACTTGTTGCCACCCATGGACTGTAGCCCATGCTTCTCTGTCCATGGAATTTTCTGGGCAAGAGTACCGGAGTGGGTTGCCATTTCCTCCTCCAGGGTTGGGATCTTCCCAATCCAGGGATCAAACCCATATCTCTTGCATCCCCTGCATTGCAGGCAGATTCTTTACCTGCTGAGCCATCAAGGAAGCCCCTTGGAATTTTCCAGGCAAGAATACTGGAGTAGGTTGCCGTCTCCTCCTCCAGGGCGAAACCATGTTTCCTGCATTGCGAACTGTTGACCACTGAGCCACCTGAGAGGCCTCTACACACGACATGAATCGGGGACTAAACTTTGAACATTCTGTACAGTCCTACGCTTATAATTCCATGATTAATAGAAATGATCAGACATTTTGTCTACGTTATAGTAATTTGGGTAGGTGAAAAGAATATTAGTACTTATCAAGTTTTAGAATACAACATATAATGTGCTAAGAATCATAGATAACAAGAGCTAACATGATTGGACACTTACAGTGTGTTAATCACAGTTTTAAGGCTTAACATATATATTATCTCATATAGTTTTCATACTAAAAATATGAGGTGGATAACATTATTATGCTTGTTTCTTAGATGAGGAAACTGCCTCAGAGAGGTTAAGAAGTTTATCCAAGTTCACACAGATAAGTGGCAGAGCCAGAATCCAAACACAGCCAGTTTGCCAGTCCTCATACTTTGAGCCACATATTATATATTAATTTATTTAACTTTGGAAAATGTAACATATACCAGAGAGATAATACAAAGGAAAGAAAAGGCATATAAATGTGTATAGAAGCAATTATTAGCATGTCTAAAAACTAGAAAAAGCCCACATACATACCTATAGAAGACGGCAAATATGATACATTCATACAGTAAAATGTGACATTGCTGGAAGGAATGATAAAAATGAGAGACATATAAAAGTGGATAGAGGATTATAGAAAACAATAGCAGATGAGATAAAGTATAATTCAGAATGATATAACAAGCCATAACAGTTAACACATTTGTTTTTGTGCAAGCAGTAGAATGGGAAAAGTCTTCAGGGTTTATGAAAGCATGGAAATTTGAGGAATTTTTTAGTACATTCATGTTGCTCTTGGTACTTAGATATTTCTATTTAACTTTCACTGTTGTTGCTCAGTTGTGTCTGACTCTTTGTGACTCCATGGACTATAGCCCGCCAGGCTCCTCTGTCCATGGGGTTCCCTAGGCAAGAATACTGGAGTGCGTGCCATTTTTGTCTCCAAACTTTCATTGTAAAGTTGATTGAATACCCAATTAAAAGCAAACTTATTAAAGATTTAAAGTAATATTAATGGAAGAAAATAAGGAAGAGAGGTTTGTGAGACTGAAAAAAAGATGATTTTATTGGGAAAGCCTCATTTGAAGAATATAAATAAAGATGGAAGGATGGTATAGTGTACTAAGAGAAAACGTATAAATAAAAAAGATAAATTTTCATCTGCTTGTCTCTTCCTGATCTGCTGTGATCCTAGCAGTCCCTTGAAGTTTTGCTTCAATGCTGCTGTCCTGAGGCCCCCAACCAGAAACTTCCTCAGAGTTCATGGTACTTCATTCATCTCTCTCTTGTGGTATCTGCCCTTTTTCCACCTTGTTTTATAGCTACCTGTTTGCTTGGCCCCTCTCTTAACCATAAGCTCTATAAAGGCAGCAACCGTATATTTTCAACATCTTTGTAGGCCCAAGTGGCCCCATGTAATGCCATAGAGTGGGTGTTCAATATGTGTTTGTTAGATGAATAAGTGTTCTTATAAGAGGAAGGAGGAAAGACTTGGAAGGCTCAATTTTGAACAAGAGCAAGCAACTGTGATTGGGGATATTGAAAGGGTTGTTCTTAAGAAAGTTATTTCTTCTCCCAGATTGAGGAGCTGAGTGGCATAGTTGTGAGGCAATCCACAAGAGAACCAGAAGCATAAGGTGATTTTGATTTCATGAACTCTGAGGCCAGTATACCTGTAGATGAAGACAATCCTAAGCCCTGATTGTTGATTGCGGTTAGCAAAGAATAATGAAAAGAAAAAAGTTGAAAAAACAAGTAAGTGGGAAGGGAAATCGGACAAGTTTCAAAGATGTTATCTCAAATAAGTCTTATGGCTTTACCCTCATAAGTTCCAAGGCCCTTTTTTACAGTTATTTTTTAAAAGCTGCCAGATTTTGTGTTTCTACCTCCTTTAATCATAGTAGGTTCATTGGAATGAGCCAAGTGGATTGGTCATTCTAACACACAGTTTCTCTGTCCTGCGAATGACTTCATTAAAAAAAAATTTTTTTATTTTAACAAACTAAGTAAGGACATACAATATCAAAGAACTTCTATTCCTATTTGAATTCCTAAAGGTTCAAGGATTCTAAACCTCTTTCAGCCCTATTATAACTTTGAAGGCAATGATTCAGCTCTGGTTCACATAGTATATAAAATATTTGGTTGTTCTTCCCTCCCTCTCTGCCTGCATGATGTGCTGGAACACCTTGCATGTTGGAATTGTAAGCTCTTTGAGTTCAGGAACTAGGTCATAAATTATGTATGATATTTGAGCAATGCCAAGCTTAAATATTTACTAGTATGATTTTATCTACTACCAGTCACACAGACATAAATGTTCCCAGTACCTAATCTCTGTAAGCAGATAATTCCTCTACCTTGCCTTTTAAATCCAGAGTCCTCTTTAAAGAGATTTTTCTTTGCGTAGTGGTTGGCTTATGATCCATCTACTCTCACCAGAATGTGAGTTCCTTGAGAGCGAACGTATTGTCTGTTTTGTTCAACTCTGATGTCCCCGTAGCTTACAACAGTGCCTGGTACTTAGTAAATACTGAGTGCTGAAAAAGTGAATGAATAAATGATTGAATTATCAAGTCACTGGCCATAGCTTTAAAGTCTTTTGTAAATATTACCCTAAATATCCTATATGCATATGCAAACACAAATGGCTCTTCCATGGCCTTCTCTCTCTTTCCTCTCTTCCCCACCAACTCACCAGAAAAACTAAATAGTCATTGGCCATTCTTAAGGATCTGACTGTCTTTCGCTGAACAGAAAATGAAAATGCTTTGCTTTTATAAAACCTTATGTGGGGAACTTGCATCTCAAAAAAGATGTTTGTAATACCTAAGTGTTTTCTGTGTTATTAAATCCAGATTGTTGGGTGGAGTCCCTTAGCTAAAAGTCACTCTCAAACAAAATGAATTGCTTGTTATTCTCACAAAGAATTTACAGGAAGCAATTTGTAAAGGTTGCCATCAGGCTGAAGTCATTGTTGGCGCTAGGAATCTGTGTGTCATCAACCTCAGAGCAGTCATTTAACCTGGGTCTGCTCAGAGAAATCTCCATAATGCAAGGAAAATTGAATTCTACTGCTTCAGATTACAATCACTTTTGATATTATTCCAATTTGATCATGGACTTTAAAATATTTGACATATCAGTTTCTTCCATCCTGCCACTATGTAGAAATATCTACTTTATAGGAGCTTTGCACTGTGCCTATCATTACCAACTACTTCACAAATAGCTTTTTTTTTTTTTTTTAATCTGCTCTCCTAATGGAATGGATTATAAGGCAGCAAACACTTCATGATCCAATAGCTCCAAATTTGGTAGTTTTGACCTTGAATGAAAGAATGAACCTTAAAAAAAAAAAAAGCCTTTCCTCATTTTACTTTCCAAGCTTCTATAGGTATATCCAGGAAATGAATGGTTTGCCAGTGTAATCTGGCCCATTCTGGTTGGTAACCTGTCTGATGGCCAAGTAATAACAGCAATCGCAACAAAAAATTCGACTCATTCTGAAGGATTCTGTCCTCCAGTCTAGGTGACAAGTGGAACAGTTGTTTTAGATAGGCATACAGGGGCATCATTATAGCAGAGAAACACTGGATCCAGGCACACACATGCAGTGAAGATGTACAGTTCTGTGCTCCCAATTTCCCTTAATATATTTATTTTCATCACTCTGGGAAAACAGAGCTAAAAAGATGGTAACACATACATTCATATCCTTAGCAAACATTCAACCAGTTCCCTATGTCCCAACACCAAGTTGGAAGACAAGATGTTGACAAATCAAAATAATTATTTTTTAGACTTATTGAAACACTGCCCAATTTGTTTACTGATTCAGTATACTGAATGCTGTGAGCCATCAGCACCAAATAGACCAAAAGTAATGCAGAAACATATTACTGCATAGACTCCCCAATGACTAAATGATTTGGAATGAATGTATCCCTTGCTATACATTGTACCCAATCATACACTGATGTTGAAACCTCTCTAATCAGAGGATTGTCTCAGATGGAAGATGCAATAACCATCAAGTCTAAGTAGTTAAAGATGCTTCAATTCATTGAATATTTATCCTAGAAAAAGACCGACAAGAAATGAGTGGTCCTCTGTCTCTCTGCTCCCAGAACACAATCATGTTCTTTGTTTAGCAGCTGAGACTGCTTGTTTATAATCCCTGTCATTCAGCACCCTGATCTCCGGGCCTCCCAGGTTGAACAAGATTTCTTGATTGAGTCGAACCATTCAACTTGGCCAGGGTGGCCTGTTGGCTGCTATTACGCTCTAACAGCTGATGCTTATAGTGTGACATGATTTGGTCTGATAGCACTTACACAGCCCACCTGTGATTCCCATCGCTTCTCATCCCACCACTGAGTAGACAGCCTCCTGCATGGTTCTTTTGCATCTGGGCCAAAGAAATTAGTTTTCACTCGTCATTCTTAGTTGCAGCTAGCTAATTGGACCCTAGGGTCACTTCTTTGTCTTATATAATTAATCCAAGTCTATTTAATTAATTATTGCAGTATTTGTTCAACAAATAACTAGTGTGAACATTTGCTTTGTGCCCAGCACTGTGCAAGGTGCAAAGGGTAAAACAGGCCACACAAATTCCAGTAGACCAAAAAATTAATGTGTGTCACTAATTTATATCCAGTTTTCCTATTTTTAAGTTAAATAAATGATGTTTATTTTCAATTAAGTATGAAACCATGAACCCTTCCTTTGTAACTTCTTTGCTTCAAACTCAAAATATCATGATCTTTCTAGTGATCTAACATTCACTTACTCTTATTTGCTTATTTTGAGTTTAAAGATATTTAGTTACATAAGACTTTAGGAATATATTTTGGGGGGTGGTATGAAGTATTTGGGGCTTCCCTAGTGGCTCAGATTGTAAAGAATTCACCTGCAGTGGATTCCAAGTGCAGGAGACCTGGGCTTGATCCATGGATTGGGAAGATCCCCTGGAGGAGGGCATGGCAATCCACTCCAGTATTCTTGCCTGGAGAATCCCCATGAACAGAGAAGCCTGGAAGACTACAGTTCATGGAGTTGCAAAGAGTCATACAGGACTGAATGACTAAGCACATGAAGTATTTGACCTAAAATAATTCGATTCAAATTTCTAATGAATGATACCCACAAGTATGTATTTTAAAATCTTCCCTATTGTTTTGCATTGTTTTGGTCCTTTTTTAAATCCTTATATATATAATGAGACCTGTTTCTGAGGTTTCTCTTCTGTTTCACTGACTTACACTTCTGTCTTTTTTCAACAAAATTTTGTTATTCTCACCTTTTTGCTTTTCTAAGTGAATATTATGGCATCTTTTTAAATCCTAAAATATATTCCATTTTTACTTTGATTGGGATTGCATTAAATTTTAAAAGAACACATTTACATATTTAAAATATTTTATTCTTCCTAGATGTTATTGCCCAATAAATTTTATTATTTTGTTTATATAGCCAAATACTTCTTATTAAATCTACTCTTCTTTATATACTTTATTGCTTTTGTAAATTGGATCTCTTTTTTAAAATTAGGTCTTTCTAGTTTGTAACTGGAGAAGGCAATGGCACCCCACTCCAGTGCTCTTGCCTGGAAAATTCCATGGATGGAGAAGCCTGGTAGGCTGCAGTCCATGGGGTCGCTGAGGGTTGGACACAACTGAGTGACTTCACTTTGACTTTTCACTTTCGTGCATTGGAGAAGGAAATGGCAACCCACTCCAGTGTTCTTGCCTGGAGAATCCCAGGGATGGGGGAGCCTGGTGGGCTGCCATCTATGGGGTCACACAGAGTCGGACATGACTGAAGTGACTTAGCAGTAGCAGTTTGTAATAGTTGATGTTCAAGAATCTTAATGGCTTTTCTATATCCTAGATTTTATCTGGCCATTTATTATTGTAGTAAGTCTAAAAGTTTAGCTCATTCTTGGTCATGTTTATGGATGCATAATCAATTGTCTTCAAATAGTGATGTTTTTGTTTCTTCCATTGTTTATTTCTCTTGGGTTTGTTCAATCTTTTTACATAGTGCTGAACTCCTAAAACAATATTAAATCAAAATGATGATGGCATATCTCTAGTAATACCATCTGAAATATTTCTCCTTATACCTTCAGCTAATCAACAACACTTACTGGGGGAAGAGGCAGAAAGTTTGAGATCAAATGTTGTGGTATGGAAAACTTGGCCTTTCAAAAATTTAATAGCTATGACTGACTTATGCTCCTTGGTCTTTCAGCTAAGGCCTAGTAATTATGATATTGTGATGCTGTTATTAAAATTATTATTAAAAAATAAAAGTTATTTAAAAATAAAATTATTTTAAATTTGAAAGTTATTTAAAATTATTAAAAAATAAAATTATTAAAATTGAATCAAGAACTAGAATATGTTTGTCATGAGTTGAAGTTTTATTCTAATGCCTTGGGTTGACACTGCTATAACTATGACAGAATTATAGTTTTAATGTCAGATTTCCTCCAAAAATAGTATTTCATGGTGATTTAAAAGGCTATGTAGCTATTAAGGAATAAATTATGATTTTGAATAATAATATCAAGAATGTTCATTCCTCCAGTGTGTTACACTCCTAGAAAAGCTACTGGAAGTCAAAATTATATAAGAGAAGCCAAGTTTTTATTTTCCATAGAAATAATGGTATAATAAATCCAGAATTATATTCAAAACTAAGAGTCAAGTATCCAAATTTTCCTAGCAATAACTACCAACACCTCTTTAAATAAATGTCATATAATGTAAAGCTTTGTTGAATTTATTTATAAACTGACATTAATTTATTGACTAGGGCAACTCAGTTACCTATCATGTGACTTTATATTTCCTAAAGTATCATCACATTCTATAAATATTTCTTGGTCATTTTTAATATTGCATTTAATTTTTTAAATTGAAGTAAAATTGGAATATAACATTATATGTTACAGTTATACAACATTATAATTTGACATTTGTATACCTACAAAGTGACCACCACCAAAGGTCTAGTTACCATGCTTCACCAGACAGTTGATCCCTTTCACCCATTTCACCCATCCTTCAACCCCTTCCTCTCCAATAACCACTGATCTTATCTCTGCATCTATGAGAGATGTTTTGTTTTGTTTGTTCATTTGTTTTGTTTTAGATCCCACATAAAAGTGAAATCATATAATATTTGTCTTTCTCCATCTTATTTCACTTATTATCCTAAAGGTTAGATACCCATGTTGTTGCAAATAGCAAGATTACATTCTTTCTTATGGCTGAGTAGATTCTGTTGTCTATATATACACATACCATATCTTCTTTATCCATTCAGCCATCAGTGGGCACTTAGGTCGCTTCCATATCTTGGCTATTGCAAATAATGCTACAAAGAACATAAGGGTGAGTATATCTTTTCAAGTTATTGTTTTTGTATTTTTTGCAAAAATGCCCAGAATTGGAGTAGCTCAATCATATATTAATTCTATTTCTTATTTTTTGAGGGGTCTCCATACTCTTTTCCAGAGTGGTTGTACTAATTTACCTTCCCACCAACAGTTCACAAAGGTTTCCTTTTTTCCACATCCTCTCTGACACTATTATTTATTGTCTTTTTGATAATAGCCATTCTAACATGTATGAGGTAGTATCTCATTTTGGTTTTGATATGTATTTCCCTAATAATTAGTGATGTTGAATATTTCATATGCCTGTAGGCCTTCTATATGTCTTTTTTAGAAAAATGTTTATTTACATCTTCTGCTCATTTTAAAAATTGGGTTGTTTAGTTTTTCGATTGTTGAGGTTTCTTCCTATTTTAAACAAAGTAATTAAAAGCTGAATTAAGATCATAAATTGCAGAAGGGATTCTTTGGAGTATTGCTTTAGAGCAAAAATTTGGAGCAGAGGTTTTGGAGTATGGCATACTTGGTCATAAAACCTACTTGTGCCTATGATTCATTTAAAAATACTGAATTCTAGTTGCCACAGATCCCATAATGAACAACAGAGACAACTTCCCCAGTCTCATGGACTTTACATTTTAGTACCAATTACTGGCCATGACATAAGAAATTTTAAAAAAAATCTCTAGGGTCTAACCTCCTCATTATAAAATAAAAATAATAGCACCTACCTTATTGCATAATTTAAAAAATTAAACTAGGTAATGTCTGTAAAGCACCTAGCACATGTAGCTAGTTTTATATTTTAACATCTGCTTTTGAAAAGAATATAAGAAATAGAAATTCATAAAAAAGGAGAGCCTTTAAATCATCCACAATCTTATCATCTAAATATAAGTATTATTGCTATTTTAATATAATACTTCCAAATTTTTCTATGCATTTTTTCAAACTTTAGACTTTTTAATTTTATTTGGTTATAGCCAATTAACAATGTTGTGGTAGTTTTAGGTGAACAGCGAAGGAACTCAGCTATACATATACATATATCCAATCCCCTGGAGAAGGGAACAGCTACCCACTCCAGTATTCTTGCCTGGAGAATTCCATGGACAGAGGAGCCTGGTGAACTATAGTTCATGGGTTTGCAAAGAATCAGACACAGCTGAGCAACTAACAAACACATTTATCCTCAAACCCCCTCCCATCAAGGCTGACACATAACATTGAGCAGAGTTCCATGTGCTATACAGTAGGTCCTTATCAGTTATCCATTTTGAATATAGCAGTGTGTACATGACCTTCCCAAATTCACTGTCCCTTTGCTCTGGCAACTTTAAGTTCATTTGCTAAGTCTGTGAATCCCTTTCTGTTTTGTAAGTTCATTTGTAACATTTCTTTTTAGATTCCACATATTCAGGATGTCATACAACATTTCTCCTTCTCTGTCTGACTTACTTTACTCAGTATGACTCTCTCTAGGTCCATCCATGTTGCTACAAATGGCAATTATTTCACTGTTTTTAATGGCCGAGTAATATTTCACTGTACCTATGTACCACATCTTCTTTATCCAGTCCTCTGTCAATGGACATTTAGGTTGCTTCTGTGTCTTGGCTATCGTAAGCAGTGCTGCAATGAACACTGGGGTGCATGTATCCTTTCGAATCATATTTTTCTCTGGATGTATGCACAGGAGTGGGATTGCAGGGTCATGTGATAGCTCTGTTATTAGTTTTTTAAGGAACCGCCATATTGGGAAGAGTTGACTCATTGGAAAAGACTCTGATGCTGGGAGGGATTAGGGGCAGGAGGAGAAGGGGATGACAGAGGGTGAGATGGCTGGATGGCATCACCGACTCGATGGATGTGAGTTTGAGTGAACTCCGGGGGTTGGTGATGGACAGGGAGGCCTGGCGTGCTACGATTCATGGGGTCGCAGAGTCGGACACGACTGGGCGACTGAACTGAACTGAACTGAATACTGTTCTTCATAGTGGCTATACCAGTTTGCATTCCCACCAACAGTGCAGGATTCCTTTCTCTCCACACTCTCTCTGACATTTGTCATTTGTGGATTTTGCGATGATAGTCATTCTGATCGTTGTGAGGTGATACCTCACTGTAGTTTTGATTTGCATTTCTTTAGTAACTAGCAGTGTTGAACATCTTTTCATGTGCTTACTGTTCTGCCCATATTTTGAGTGGCCAGTTTGTTTTGATGTTGTTAAGTATCATAGCTGTTTATAAATTTTGGAGACTAATTCCATCTCAGTCACATGATTTGCAAATATTTTCTCCCAATTTGTGAGCTGTCTTTTTGTATTGTTTTCTTTTCCATGCATATATTTTTAAAAACTATAACATATACTTTTATTTTAACATCCAGTTTGCCTAATTGCCCTTCAAAAAAGGTTGACTGTGTACTCCTACCAGTTGTATGTGGGAGTTCTGTCTCTTTCTGGGGAGATTTTATATCAATTGAAAACTTTTGGGGAGAATGCTGCTCTCACTAGATTATGCTGATTTTTCTATAGCTATTTACTATAACTTCTAAATGAAAAATAAGACCACTAGGTACATGTCATAATTAGAAACTTTTTGGCTGCTAAGAACCCATTCAAGCTACTTCAAAAGCAGAGTAAGGCTATGTGTAGATGGGAACCCAAACCAGAGTCAGAAAGCCATCAGGTCCCCAAGTAGTTACCCCTTCTGCCTGCCTTTCAAGAGCCTCATGAGTTTTTCCATCAACAAACTCATGGCATCTCTGCTTCCCTCTGTGCATCAGCTGATGCCACCACCTAGAGGCTGGCTCCCAGCTTGCCCATGGCCTGTAGTGGCCATGTCATGACCTTTCAGTCCAGCTCTTATGGTTATTTACCCTCATTTCAGCTTTTCAATTCCGAGTCCCTAAAGTGGAATATAATTGACCCAGCTCATCTTTTGAACCAGTAAATCCAACGCAGGGGTCACTGAACAACCTTTGGATGGGTGCACTGGGTCAAGTGTCTCTCCTTCATCTGATCAGCTATAGCCAGAGGGCAGGATCATGTCATACAGAGTATGACCACTAGCGCATAGTGGCATGAGCAGGGAAGGATACATTCCAAGACTTGGAATGTATTAAACAAGGATTTTTGTCAGATGTAAAGAGTAGTGTAATAGGTATGATTTTGATGTTCTAGTGTTTGGAAGTAATTTTAATGGTTTATGGAGGTGGTTTGGAATATTTGAAATTTGAACTGTCCTCTCAAATTTAGAGCTTTCTAATTACCAGAGTAAGCAAGGTACAGTAGAAAAAAAAATCCTAGGATCTGAAATCAGCTTATTGTAAGTATTTATAGCATATATTTTTAGAATATGAACTAAAATAATCAAGATTTAAAAATTGGATTGCCTATCACTCTACTTCCTTGAAAATAGATTTCTTTTTTGCTTTCTTGAACTACTCATTTCATCAGCAATAAGAGCTTCCCTTTGCAATATGATGTTATACAGAATATATTTGCATTTTAAATGTATAAACTAATCCTGACCAGTGGTGAATTGTCATCTTTTGATCCTACTTAGCATAGTGGGACATCACTGTATTAAGAAAGTCTCCAAGTTTGAGTTTAAATAATGGCTGAAATCAAAGTCACATAGCCTTGAATGTAATCCTATATCTATAAAACCAAATGTCCACTATGGCTGATTCATGTTGATGTTTGACAGAAAACAAGAAAATTCTGTAAAGCAATTATCCTTAAATTAAAAAATAAATTAATTTTAAAAAAAGTATCCTCCAACCTATGACCCAGTTCTGATTTTTGTCTTATGAAAATGAATTGATGAGAAAAAATATTTGCAAAACACCTATCTAACAAAACCTTACATTTGGAATATGTATTTTTAAAAAAATCCTCAAAGTCAAACAGTGAAAACAGAAACAATCCAATTATAAAATAGACAAAATACATGAAAAGATTTCATAGACGAGAATGTCGAAATGCAGGTATGAAAGATGTTCATTAGCATTAGTTATTAGGAAAATGCAAGTTAAAACCACAGTGAGATATTATTACACACCTATCAGAATGACTAAAATTTAAAAATAGTTATCATACCAAGTGCTGGTAAGGATGCAGAGAAATTGGATCTGTCATGCATTGCAGGGGGAGTGTAAAATGGTACAGGCAATCTAGAAATCGGTTTAGTATTTTCTTACAAAACTAAACATGCAACTAGCAATCAACTCTTGGACATTTATCTTAGACAAATGAAAACTTATGTTTACATAAAACCTATACAACAATATTCATTGTAGCTTCATTTCTACTAGCAAAATATTGGAAACATCCTAAATGCCTTTCAGTGGGTGAATGGTTGAACAAGCTCTACATCCACACATTGTAATGCTACTCCACAATAAAAAGGAATGAACTACTGATGAACTACATGAACAACCTGGATGCACCTCAAGGACATTATGTTTAGTGAAAAAAGAATTGATCATATAAAGTTAAATGCACTAAAATTCCATTTATACCATATTTTTGAAATAACTGCAAAGATTGAGAAGAGGTTCATGGTAGCCAAATGACAAGGGTGGGGGACGAGGTGGTGAGTGCTAATTCCAAGTGGTAGCAGGAGGCAATTCTTCTGCAATAACGCAACAGCTGAATCTTGATTATAGTGGTGGTTACTTGAATATATACATGGGATTAAACTGTATAAAATTATATACACATATACACACAAATGAATGCTGGCTAAAAAAAGGTGACAACTAAGTACCACACCAACTGTGACTGGTACATTAACAGTCATATACCACTGTCTGTTTCCTAGTTTGATTTTATACTGTAGCTATGAGATGACATCATGAAAGGTGCATGAGGCTCTTTATACCACAGCTGTAACTTCCTATGAATTTATAATTATTTCAAAAAATGTTTAAAAAAGGAATTATAATCATTATATGGCCTTGATATTTTTTCATCAGCTATTTTAAAGGATATAAAGAATCGGATTTACCAGCAAAAATCATGATGCTGTTATTTTTAAAAACTATATCATCCAAGAGGAGTATTGTCTTTTCAAGTAGCCATCTTGAAAGTTTGACCACTTATACAAGTGTTTTGGATCATTGCAGATAAAATATTTTAGATATCCTCCTTTATAACTGCCTGTGGCGATCACCAGTCATAGGCAAGTATGAAGCCTATTATTTTATAGAACACTCTCTTGTCCTATTTTCTCCCCACCTCTGTTACTTCATCTTAGTTCTATATGTTCCTCAAATAAAATGGGCTTATCTGGCACAGATGAACACCTGTAAGAAAAGGAACAAGAGGGTCCATCATCAGTTTATTTGAATCCAAAGGAAGTCTTTCCTTTGTTTCAGTCACTGGAAATTAATGCTGTGAACTTGTCAAGTATGAAATATTGTCTCATGTGATGGAAGACTGAATCTTGTTCATGTTAATGCCTTTCATTGTTGCCAAGAGATGGGACATTTGAAAGAATTTGAAGCAACATATGTTTATCTTAAAGTAGTTGAATAGCTAAAGTCAAGGAAGCATTTGATTTTTTTTTATCTACTGCAGTGGCTTTAATTTTTATTTTATTATTTATTTTTTTATTGAGGTAGAGTTGATTTACCATTTGATTTTTTTTGAATTTAAGTTTTCATGATTCTTGATCTTTGGGAATTAAATGCCTCTAAGAGATGCAACTAAGACACCCCATCGAGGCTCACAAGATTGTATTTTCTTACTGATGTGATGTCAGAAGGTGAGGAAACTGAACCTAAGGCTGCAGAAGGAAAAAAAAAACATGTCACTTACTTGTTCAAGGAAGTACAGGTGTTAAGATTCAAACTGGCCATGTGGATTTTGCAGATATTACCTGATGTTCTTATTTGTTTCACATTGAAGAACTATCTCTGACTCAGTGGAATCACAGATTTTGAAACATTATATGACTATGCAGTAGAAATAAAGTCAGAATTACAAAAGAGATTCATAAATTTTGATGAACATGACTCATACTGCAAATTTCTTCAATTGCCCTTAGATTATAGACTCTGAATGAATAAATCTCTAGCCAAGTTGCTCAGTTTTAAGAAAATCTTGTTGAACTGAAAGCAATGCCAAATCTCTGCTATTTTAGAGGCTAGTAATACATTAACCCTGGCATTATACTAAATTTTATGGCTGTGTACTCAATTCTGGCTTTTATTTGTATCTACCTAGCTGTGAAAAAGTATATGTCCTTTTAAAGAAACTACTGATATAAAGGCAAAAAGTCACTTTATTCGATTTTAATCTGGAGTCCAAACTGAGACCAGATTTACTTGCAGGCTAGATCTGTAGCCTATGCCTGTGCGCTTTTAGAGTTAAGTGATTATTCAGCTTTAGGTTTGTACAGGTCAATCTCCTTTCTCCTTTCGTTTCCCCCTCCTCCTCCTCTTCTTCCTTTTTCTCTTTTTCCTTCTCCTCTTCTTCTGCCAAGTAAACTGAGAGTGAGGAGTAGCTTTCCTGGAGTGAAAGGATAGATGATAATCTGAATGAACTCCAGAAATAAGGCACCAATGTCTTACCTCTTATTGTTTTTGCAATTCAAATAAGAATGTAAAAATGGAGTTGAGGATCAAATTCCTTCTTGTTTAGGATTTAGAAGAGTCACAGTTTATTTTCATTCTACCCAACTTTAAATTATAGATTCCTATGAAATATGTTTTGTAGAGTTGACTGTCTTTTTATATCCCTTTGCCTATGTTCATTCAATTCTTATCATTTTATTGTAACTTAATTAATATAGAATTATTTGTTGATCACATATACAATACAAATAGTTTGTAAAGTAGAAAGTAAAAAACTCTAACAACTCATATATTCCCCAAGCCCCTTTCCACACCCATTCCCAAGAAGCAAACACAAACTTCTGACATCTTTCCAGACATTCCTGAAGAACATTCAGGAACACATATCTTTTCACAAAAATGAAATCATACTTTGCATATTGTTACATGACTTTTTACTTAATTCATCAGACTTAATGGCAAAGAATATAAAAAAGAATGTATACATATGTATAACTGAATCACTTTGCTGTACAGCAGCAACTAACACAGCATTGTAAATCAGCTATACTTCAGTTAAAAAGCATAATTCATCAATTTACCTCTAATTTTTAAACGGCTTCAGGGGTTTCTATTTTATGACTATTTCAGCATCCATCCAACATTCTCTTATTGTTGACATTAGGTTGTCTCATATTTTTAGCTATTACAAATAATGTTCCGTATACATATATCCTTGTACACTTGTGCAAGTATTCCTACAGAATGTAAATCTAAAAGTATGAGTTTCAAATGTTTTTGATTTTGAGAGTTATTATCACATTCTGATGATTATTGAATTATCTGTCACTCTAAATCAATTGTTACATTTCATCCTGCACCAGAAATAGATGTTTTCTTTTCCCTATACACTGGACTTCATCAGTATGTTTAATTTTTTGTAATTTTGATGAACAAAAGTGGGATCCCATTTTTTATTATTCTATAAGTTTCAGGTATTCAGCGTTAGAATTCTATAAAATAATAACCACCAAGTGATCATTCATTACCAGACAGTTGACACCCTTCATCCACTTCATCCACCCCTTAACCCTCTTCCCCTCCAGTAACTACCTGTCTGTTCTCTGTATCTAATGTTGTTTTGTTTTGCTTTTTTAAATTCTACATATGAATGAAATTATACTGTACTTGTCTTTCCCCTCTTTGCTTATTTTCCCTTAGCGTAATACCGTCAAGATCCACCCATGTTATCACAAATGACAAGGTCTCATTCTTTTTGAATGGCTGAATAGTATTCATCGTATACATTGTATATATGTACCACATCTTCTTTATACATCTTTAAAACAACCAACTTAAGTTGTTTCCATATTTTGGCTATTGTAGACAATGCTGCAGTGAACATAGGGGTGCATATATTTTCCCAAATAAGCATTTTCATATGGTGTGGGGGAATATCTATAAGTGGAACAGATCATATGGCAGTTCTAGTCTCAGACTTTTAAGGACTCTCTGTACTGTTTTCCATAGTACCTACATCAATTTATATTCCCACCAATAGTGCACAGGCTTGTCTTCTTTCCACATCCTCTCCAACACTGTTACTTCTTCTCTTTTTTATAATAGCTATTCTAACAGTTGTGAGGTGGTATCTCATTTGTTTTGATCTTCATTTATCTAATAATTAGTGATGTTGAACATCTTTTCATATGCCTGTTGGCCATCTGTAGGTCTTCTTTGGAAAATGTCTATTCAGATCCTCTGCCCATTTTTTAATTGGGTTGTTTATGGGATCTCATTTTGAATTTATCTGTTTCTAATTGCCAGTGAAGTTGAACATCTTTTCATGCTTATTAGGTATTAGCATTTTGTTCTTTTGTGGGTACGTGTTCATATTTTTTGCCCTTTTTGGGTGTTTGCCTTTTGTTTGTTTATTTATTTATAGGAGTTGTTTTTATACTGGTGCCATTAATACTTTCTCTGCTAAAAATGTATTTTATAGAAATTTTACAGTTTTGTGTAGTCATCTGTCCTTCCTTTCTTTTGTGGCTTCTGAGTTTTGTGTCTTACTTAGGAAGATCTTTCCTCAAGATTATAAAGTATTTCGTGTATTCTATTCTAGAGCTTTCACAGTTTTGCCTTTTTATACTTTGCTTATTAATACCTCTGGTATTTAGCTTTTAAGATACGTGGTATGAAGAGAACTCTTATTGTTTTTCCCCTAAATAGACAGTTGGCCCCAAACTAGTTATAGATTATACCATTCTTTCCACAATGGTTTGAAATGACATAGTTTTATATACTAAATTTCAAATTTATATAGATATGGTTCTGAATACTTTTTATTCAATTGATCTATTTCCATTCCAATATTATGCTAATTTAATCACTATAGCTTTATAGTAAGCTTTGTTACTTAAAGGATTCAGTTCCTTCTCATTTTTATTCTTATAATTTGCTTTATAATTGTTGCTAACTTACTAACCAAATGAACTTATAATTACTTTGCCAAATTCCATTTAAAAATTCCATCGGAACTTTCAAATTTGAAGTGATTCATCTTCACAACATTACATCTTCCCACCTAGAATCATACTATGCTCTTCTCTTTTTCTCAATAGTCTCAAATACTTTCCAGAAAGCCTTATGGTTTTCTTCATCTTGTATATTTTTTTAGGTAAGATTGTTCCATTGTAGTTTATAGTTTTTTTTAATTATTTATGGTTGTACTAGGTCTTTATTGATGCATGCAGGCTTTCTCTAGTGGCAAGCAGGGGCTACTCTAGTTGTGGTGTGCAGACTTCTCATTGTAGTGGTTTCTCTTGTTGCAGAGCACAGACTTTACAGTACGGGCCTCAGTAGTTGTAGTATACAGGCTTAATCGCCCCTTGGCATGTGGAATCTTCCCAGATAGTGATGAAGCCTATGTCTGCTGCATTGGCAGGCAGATTCTTAACCACTAGACTATCAAGGAAGTCCTGTAGTTGATAATTTTATTGGTGATATTAATGGGGTCTTTCATCCATTATTGTTAATTAGTTACTATTGGTATCTACAAAAACTATTAGTAATATGTATGTTGATATTATACGTGTCTTCCTTACTATAATCTCTTATTTAATAGCTTCTTAAAATAGATTAGGACTTCCCTGGTGGCTCAGAGGTTAAAGCGTCTGCCTGCAATGCGGGAGACCTGGGTTTGATTCCTGGATAGGGAAGATCCCCTGGTGAAGGTAATGGCAACCTGCTCCAGTACTCTTGCCTGGAGAATCCCATGGACCGAGGAGCCTGGTAGGCTACAGTCCATGGGGTCGCAAAGAGTCGGACACGACTGAGCCACTTCACTTCACTAAAATAGATTATTTTGTATCATTTTTAGGTACATAAACATGGCATTTTGTTTAACCTTCTCTAATATTTTTCTCTCCTCTTGTGTGTTTTCTGTATATGTGTCTATCTATTTGTGGAGAAAGAGAATGAAATAAGTTTATTTACCTTACTGCATTGGTTATGATTTCCAGAACATTGATGAACAATATTCATTATGACAAGCATTTTTGTCCTGTTTGTAATTCCAATGGGACTATCTCTCTAGCATTTCAAGATTTCATTTTAAGTACACTATTGACTTTTGATAGATACTCTTTATCAAATTAAATGTTTGTTCTTTTCTTAGCTTATTAAAATTCTTATTAAAAGAATTGTTACTTCCTTTTCTCAATCTATCAAAACAAGTAAGTAACCTCTAATATATTAATGTCATGAATTAAAGTATTAGATTTTCTGATGTTGAATCATCCTTACATTTCTAAATTCTAGTTTATAGTGATATGTTGGGTTTTTTTAAAATATATTGCTGTATTTAGTTTGCTAATATTTAATTTAGGTTCTTTGCACCTATAATTATGAATGAGATTAGACTCCAATTTTTTCCATTTTTCTTTTGTGTAATTTTTGTTGTCATTGATATAAACATAATGCTAAACTTACAAAAGGAATTTGACAGATTTTCTTTTTTCTTTTGGACAGATTTTCATCTCTTTACATTCTCTGAAACAGTTTAAATGACATAGTAATTTGTACCTTGGAGGTTTGAGAAAATTTACTCACAAAATCACCTGAGTCTGGAACTTTTGAAGGGAGAATATTTTAGACTAACTTAAAACTATTTTAAGGATATTGACCTATTTTTTTTTCACCTTTTCTTATATACAGTTTGGCAAATTTAGATTTTCCTATAAATTCTTACATCTCATCTAGTTTCTCAATGTACTGTTTTAAGCTGTATATACTATTCTTTTAAACATCTGTATACTATAAGGTTATACTTGCCTACTATTATGATTGATACCACTATTGTGGTTTTTCTCTTTTTATTTATTAGAGTTTAGTAGAGGCTAGCTCATTAAATTGCTTTTTAAAGGAACAGTTTTGGGGTTGAAGATTTTATTTTCATCAAATTTCTGCTTTTATTTTTCTTAGTTCCTCCCTTCTATTTTGTTGTTTTTGTTCTTTTCCAATTTCTTTTTTTCTGTACAGCAAAATGACTCAGTTATACATATATGTATATATTCTTTTTCATACTCTTTTCCACAGTTTATCACAGGATACTGAGTATAATTCCCTGTGCTATACAGTAGGACCCTGTTGTTTATCCATCCTATATATAGTTGTTTGCCTCTACTAATCCCAAACTCTCATTCCTTCTCCAATTTATTAAATTGAATGCTCTATTTTATTTACTTGTTTTTCAATCTTTTTCTTACCAATAGATGGATCTAAAAAGACTGCACATGTTTCTGAGTAACATTTTGGTCATATCCCAGAGCTTTTTTTTTTAATTCTTGTCTATTTTATTGAGGTATAATTTATTTATCATAAAACTCATTCAATTGAAGTACAGAATGCAATAATTTCTAATGAAAGTATAGAGTTGAGCAGCTATCATCACAACCTAATTTTAGAATATTTCCATCACCCTATAAAGAAACTTTCCACTCTTTTGTAGTCTCCAGGCAGTTGGTCATTTTTAAAAACACAGATGTCCAAGTCCCACTGTAGACTCCTATGTAAGTCAGAATTCTGGGGATGTGGTCCTCACATGTGTATATTCTAAAGATCTTCAGTGATTCAACTTTGATCCAGGTTTGAGAATGACCTTGATGTGAAAAGAAACTATTTAAACTGCTTGGGGAGAGAGGAATCAAGGAGAGTTAGAAAGTTGAATAATTCATTGGAACACTGTTTAAGGAAACAGAAATTCTTTAAATTACTTTGGTAACATGGGATCCTTGCGTCCAGGGATTGGATCAATTCATTTTTATATTTCTCACAATGCCAAGTACAGTGATTAACATAAAGACGATGCTTCAAATATATGTTTTAAATATAGAAGAGAATTTATTTATAAAGGGTGTCAAATCTACAAAGATTATTCCCTAAAATATATTTTTCACTTAACTTTAAAACTTATTTAGAAAACACTTTGTTTTTCATTTACAATTCTAATGTTTATTAAAGTCAAACTTATAATAAAACATTGAAAGCATTTTATTTCCCAAAATAACACATTTCCTCTTTTTTAAAAAGTGAAATGAGTTCATCATAATTAATGCTGCATACCAGATCCTGTATAATAATAATTAACCACATATTGTTAATTGCTCTGAAAATGCATTTGATTTAATTAGCTTGAAACAGCATTTTCTGTATATTGCAAAATGAACTGATGTTATTCTTTGGATAATTATTCTTCAGAAGGAATTACTCTTTTTTCAACAATATTTTAATGTATTTATTGGTACTTCAATTTGAAGTTGTGCTGCCGCCATTTAGTTTAAATATTCCATTTCAATTAAACATTTTAATTCTCTGGACTTCTCAAATTAGGTATTGCCATTTGTGGATACAATGCAATATAATAATTATAAAGCTTTTTATTGTAGTAAAAATGGATAACATTAAATTTACCATCTTAACCATTTTTAAGTATGCAGTACCACTTTTAAGTACACCGGCTTCCTGGGGAGCTCAGCAGTAAAAGAATCCACCTGCAATGCAGGAACCTTAGGAGACACGGGTTTGATCCGAGGAGCCTGGTGGGCTATAGTTCACTGGGTGGCAAAGAGTCGGACACTGAAGTGACTTAGCATGCATGCACAATAGTGTTAAGTATATGCACATAGTTACACTGAAGAACTCTAGAACCTCTTCATCTTGCAAAATTCAAACTGTACACGTTGAACAATAACTCCCATCTGTCACTTCCCCTTGCCCCTGACAACTATCATTCTACTTTTTTGTTTCTGAGAGTTTGACTGTTTTAGATACCTCTTAAAGGGGAAATCATGCGGATTTTGTCTTTTTGTGTTTTATTTGTAGTTTATTTCACTTAGCATCTTGTCTTCAGGGTTCATCCATGTTGTAGCATATGATAGGATTTCCTTTCTTTTAAGGCTGAATAATATTCCATTGTATGTGTATACAGCATTTTCTTCACTCATTCACTTGTTAATGGACATTTAAGTGGATTCTACCTGTTGGCAATTGTAAATAATGCTGCAATAGACATAGATCTTCAAATTTCACTTTAACACCCTATTTTCAGTTCTTTCAGATATACACAGAAGTGGAGTAGCTGGATCATATGGTAATTTTATTTTTAATTTTCTGAGGACACTTCTTATTGTTTTCTATAGCAAATGTACCATTTTACATTCCCACCAACAGTGCACAAGTGTTCCAACTTCTCAACACCTTTCCTAACACTTGTTATTTCCTGTTATTTTTTTTTTTATAGTGGCCATTCTAAAGGTATCAGATGATATTTCATTGTGGTTTTGATTTGCATTTTCCTGGTAATTAGTGATAGTGAGAATCTTTTTATATGTTTGTATGCTGTCTGTATATCTTCTTTGGAGAAACATCTGTTGAAGTTCTCTGCCCATTTCTGAATTTTACTGTTGAGCTGTACAAGTCCTCTATACCTTTTGGATATTGATCCTTTATCAGATATATGGTTTGGAAATATTTTCTTCCATTCTGTAGTCTTTTCACTCTGTTGGTTATTTCTTTTGCTGCACAGAAGTTTTAAAGTTGATGTAGTCCCATTTGTCTATTTTTGCTTTTGCTACCTGCATTTTTCATGTCACATCCTTGGAATTATTGCCAAATCGAATGTCAAGAAGATTTCCCCCATATTTTCTCTAGGAGTTTTATTGCTTCAGGTCTTATGTTTAGGTTTTTAATCCATTTTGAGTTAATTTTTGTATATAAGTTGAACATCCAACTTCATTCTTTTTCATGTGGCTATCTAGTTTTCCTGACACCATTTGTAGAAGAGACTATTCTTTCCCCATATGATATATTAGGTCTTATTTCTGGATTCTCTTCTGTTCTGTTGGTTTATATGTCTGTTTTTATGCCAGTATCATGGTTTGATTACTGTAGCTTTGTAGTGTGCTTTTAAACAAGGAACTTTGAGACCTGTAGCTTTGTTTTTCTCTCTCAAGATTAATCAACTATTATGGGTCCTTTGAAATACCATATGAATTTTAACATGATTTTTTTCTATTTTTGAAAAAAAATCATTGGAATTTTGATAGGGATTGCATTGAATCTGTGTAAATCTTACATAAATCTGTATTTGTGTAATGTAGACATTTTAATAATATTAAGCCTTCCGATCTATTAATATGATATGTCTTTCCATTTATTTGTTTCTTCTTTAATTTCTTTCAGCAATGTTTCATAGTTTTCTGTGTATAAGTCTTGCCTCCTTGGTTAAGTTTATTCTAAGGATTTTATTAATTTTGATGCTATTATAAATGAGTTTGTTTTCTTAATTTCTTTTTCAGATTGTTTATATATTGATTTACAACTGATTTTTGTGTGTTCATTTTGTATCCTGAACTTTGCTGAATTCCTTTATTAATTCCCAAAGGTTTTTTTGTACGTAGAATGTTTAGGATATTCTATAGCACCCCACTCCAGTACTCTTGCCTGGAAAATCCCATGGAAGGAGGAGCCTGGTAGGCTGCAGTCCATGGGGTCGCTAAGAGTCAGGCATGACTGAGCGACTTCACTTTTGCATTTCACTTTCATGCATTGGAGAAGGAAATGGCAACCCACTCCAGTATTCTTGCCTGGAGACTACCAGAGACAGAAGAGCCTAGTGGGCTGCCGTCTATGGGGTTGCACAGAGTTGGACACGACTGAAGTGACTTAGTAGCAGCAGCAGCATACAAAAGATATGTCATCTGCAACCAGAGTTAATTTTACTTTTTCCTTTCCTGTTTGAATGTCTATTTCTTTTTTCTTAGCTGATTTCTCTGGCTAGGAGAATACCAGTACTATGTTGAATAGAAGTGGCGAGATTCTAGATTGTTCCTAATCTTAAAGGGAAAGCTTTCAGTTTTTCATCATTTAACTTAAAACTTTTGTTTTAGTACCTAATGAAATGATATTAACACAAATTTCCCTAGGGTGAGAGCCAGTCACAATCTTAATCAAGGTCATGAGAGAAAAATGGTAATAGCTGATACACTAGTCAAAAGTTCAGACTCAGCAAACTTGTGTTCTATTCCAAGTCAGTCATGAATTTGCAGTGAGGCAAGCTTTTTTTCTCCACCAAGTATCTGTTTTCCCTTCTATGAAATGGGATAATTTTTTAGAATAATTTTGTCTCTCTAAGATTTTATCTCTTTATGTTTTATGTGTATGTAAATTACTTTGTACTAATTGGTGATAAGAATAACTTTAGTTGAATGTGAGATTACAGCAAAATCTTTTTTTGGAAAAGATTATTGAGATCTTCATTTTTATTCTGAAAATAAGACTTCATAAAGATGGTAATTTTTGGATTTGCATTTATGCTTATCTTTAAAAATCATAGTAGTAACTACTACTATAAATAAATAGCATAACTTTATTTTTAGTACAGTGTTTTGAAATAAGGTATCATGCAAGAAAGTCTGTTGAATTCCTATTAAATAAAAAGGTAATTCCAAATTGTATAGTATGTTACATTTTCCTTACATGTTATATTAGTTTTCTGTTGCTTTTAATCTAAATCAAGTAAAGGTATTATCTCCATCCTGGGGCACAATTTGTGTCTATTTGGTGACTTGTGAAACTAGATAACAGATTTTTCTGCCCCCAAAATACATTGTTGGAATAAGCATAGGGTAACACTTACAGATGTTCCAGCTTAAAAAGGAGAAGACAGAAGGTAAAGAAAGAGTGACTGGTCCCAGGAAGGAAGGAAGGAAGGAAGGAACGGCGCTCAGTCATGTCTGACTCTTTGTGACGCCATGGACTGTAGCCTACCAGGCTCCTCTGTCCATGGGATTTTCCAGGCAATAGTACTGGAGTGGATTGCCATTTCCTTCTCCAGCGGATCTTCCTGACCCAGGGATCGAACCCGGGTCTCCTGAATTGTAGACAGACGCTTTACCAATTCAGCAGAGGAAACTCCATTAAGTTCCAAGGTCTGGGAATTATCCTCTATGGTGTATGACATGGATCATCTTTTCTTTTTCGTGGAAAAAAGTATGTGTTGGCAGCTATGAAATTTATCAGCCTGTTTTCCTCCTGTAGAATTGTGAGACTCTTATGGCCTTTTTTCTTTTTATTCTCTTTCTTTCTTAGCCCAAGCTCACAGTGTTTCTGCTGATATAAAATTCTCAAGAACTTTGTGGGTCTCCCATGTATGTCATAAGAATTCACTCTGTTCTATAACGGGATCATCCATAGGTCTTTCCTAGATAATCCCATCCATTCTTGGATTTCACTGAGATAGCTGGGACAAAGTCTTTAAGCGTCTGAAAAACTCTCTGGCTTGATTGAGGGGATCTGTGAGTCACACCCTCTTCAAAGAATCTTTTGTGTGACTGAATACTCTGACCTTTTAGATCTTTCTGAGCTAGTAGCAAAAGTTTGTCCAGCCACATCCTAAGTTTTCTTTTTTTTTCTAGAGCACACTTTGCTGACAGTGAATTTCTTGATTTTCATGTCCTTTCTAATCTGGATAGGTTGAGAGTTTCCTAGGTTATCAAAATCTGGATCCTATTTATTTAACAGTTCTTTTCTCATTATTTGTTTTCTTTCACATTTTACTATAAACAACTAGAGGAAAAATATTTGCATCTTCAACACTTTGCTTGGAAGTCTACCAGCTGAATGTCCAGTTTCATAATTTATAAATTCTGCTTCCCACAGAACTATACAATACAAATCCTTAAAGTACCTATTTCTACTAATGGTCTATTCAGTGCAATCAAGACTTTTTTCTACCATGCTTCTCTAATAATCTTCCAGCCTGTGCCCACTGCCCAATTCCAAAGCCACTCTCACATATTTAATTATGCTACAGCAGCATCTCATTTCCAGGTACCAAAATCTGTGTTAGTTTTCTACTGTTGCCATAACAAATAACCACAAACCCATTGACTTAAAACAGCACAAATTTATTATCTTGAAGTTCTGTAGATTAGAAGTCTGACACTCACTGGAATAAAATCAAGGTATCTACAGAGATGCTTTTCTTTATGGAGGCTCTAGTGGAGAATTTGTTTCCTGCTCACTCAGATTGTTGGCAAAATTCAACAATTCCTTGTGTTTGTAGGACTAAGGTCCCCATTTGCTTCTTGGTGTAACATGAGGTTGTTTCAAGCTTCTACAGACCACTGAACTTCTTTAAAAAAAATTTTTTTTTTGTTATTTGGGGTATAGCCAATTAACAAGCCACTGAACTTCTTGGTACATAGCCTCATTGCTCTGCAAAGCCCACAAAGGCAACTTCTCACATCACATCTCTCTGACTTCCATAGCTTTTCATATGGAAAGTTGCCTTAGTTGCTCATTACCAAAGGTTTTGTAATCTCATCATTTTTCTTTATTTTTATTCCCAGAGTCACTTGTGTGTGTGTGTCAGTGACTCAGTCGTGTCCAACTCTCTGTGACCTCATGGACTGTAGCCCTCCAGGCTCTTCTGTTCATGAACAGAAGAACAGAGTCACTTAGAAACCTGTTTTAAAATGTTCAAATTGTCAGACTTGGGGGGTGTGTGTGTGTGTGTGTAGTGCAATATGCTCAGAGAATGTAACATTTATGGTTTCAACCTTGGGAATTTTATTGAGATTGTCTTTGTGACTTCGGAGAAGGCAATGGCACCCCACTCCAGTACTCTTGCCTGGAAAAATCCCATGGGCCGAGGAGCCTGGTAGGCTGCAGTCTATGCTAAGGGTCAGACACGACTGAGCGACTTCCCTTTCACTTTTCACTTTCATGCATTGGAGAAGGAAATGGCAACCCACTCCAGTGTTCTTGCCTGGAGAATCCCAGGGATGAGGGAGCCTGGTGGGCTGCCATCTATGGGGTTGCACAGAGTCAGACATGACTGAAGTGACTTAGCATTGTGACTTAGTACATGATCAATTTTTATAAAAGTTGCATAGACATATGAAAAAAACATGTATTTTCTGTTTATTTGGTATGAAGTTCTATATATCGGTAAGATTTAGTTTGTAACTGTGTTAAACCAATACTCTGTATCCTCATTTACTTTCATCAACTTAGTCTGCCAAATTTTTAGAGAGATGTACTAAAGTATACATTCTATTTTGGATTGTGAATTATTCAATGTTTTTCTGGGAGAGAAGAAGCACTATGTAGACCTAAATCATGTTATATATAACCAGTGATCCTGAAGAGAAATATAACTAATTAAAACTGAAGAAATCTGTTTATATAGTATCACAAAGCATCCTAATGAATTTTTGCCATTTCTTCTTCTTGCATTTACTATACCAACCCCACTCATACTCAAACAGTAAGTTTGTTCTTTATTTCTCATCAATTTTCCTGAACATAGAGTATTTTTTGTTTCTCAAGGTCAACAATCTAGAAATTTTGAAAGAATAAAGTAGTTCAAGAAACTGGTGAAGCATTCTGAGAGCAATATGGGGCTTTATAACCAGTTTATTCCCCAAACCTCAAGGGAGGAAAGTTGGGAGACACAGCATTTCCAGGAGTCAGATCTTTACTTGCAGAATTTTTAGTATGGAATAGACTTTCTATTGACTTGCGTTTTGTAAAATAGCAAAATGAGTTTGGAAAGTAAGGTCAGTACTGAATTGGTGAATTAATTTTGTGAGTTTGTTGATTTTTGTTTTTGTTTTATATCTTACAGCTTAGTCTAGTGACCACCACCATAAAGAACTATGGTATATAACTTTCTTACTATAACATCCCAAATGCTGCCTTAAAAGAAATAGAGAATTTTTATAAAATCACATAATCCCTGTGTTAAATGCAGCACAGTCTACACTCCTATGTGAAGACCTATCGAGGGTATACTCAGAAAAAATTCCTCCTATTAAAAAAATATATATATGGGTTTTCATTGTAGAACTGCTTTTTCATAATTTTATCTTAAGGACCTTAAGTGTCCTGTAGTTAAATATGCTTAGTTTAGGAGAGTTAAGAAAATGTAAAACCTATTTTAAGAACCAATCTTTGTTAACTTATTTTTTCGGGAAGCAAATTCAACAGGGTTCTATGCGATAATGGGCCAGTGAAGATTTACTGTCTTAGTCATTTCGAGGGCTTAACCTCTTGGTTTTCTATGCCTTACTAAACTAGTTACTCTGCTGAACTATGAATTAACAAAATAAAAACCATCCGCAGCATGAAAAGAAAGCTGCTGCAATATCCTCTTATCAGAAGAAAAGAGAAAAGGCACAAAATCTTCGGCTTTAGGAACAAATAGTAAATCATTTATACAAGAGAGATTTGGGAGAGGAAATGTGGCATCCAGACAAATAAATAAAATACTGACAGTGCAGTATTAAAATGAAGTTAGCTAGCATTTAACCAAAGAGTGACAATAGCCTGGTTTTAGCTTCAGGCTGGTTGAAGAGCACAAACTTCTTAGGCTATATATGCTGACCTGCAGACAGAATTTTCTTGTCAATTCACACCTCACAGGCTTTCCCAAGAAACATATTGTCAAGTTTTAGATGTGCTAAGATCTTGATTCAAGATCAGGAAGATACACATGTCTTCACAGGAAGACACATGAAAGGTTGCAGTCAAAGTTTAATGTAATGGATGAGATTTATCTGTCCATGTCCTTTCTTGTTAGTTGCTCATTGGTCCCCAAGCTATGAAAATGCTCTTTCTTTTTTTTCTTTGCCTCAATTACAACCTCAGAGATTCCAGAAGAGCTCTAGCCTAAGCCTTCAACTTTCCTTGATAGATAACACTGGCAGTTCCCCACTTTGTCAGCTTAAAGGAGTCTTTCTTCTTGCTTTTGAATTTTGTACCAATGCGTACCCATTCATTTGCCATGTAACCATGACTGAATTATGACTTTTTCCTTTACTGTTTTTTAAACAATTATTTACTTATTTTCTGTTATTGAACTTACAACATTTATCTTTAATCATTTACATTAGTTTGTAACTTCGTTGAAGTCAGTTCAATTCAGTCTCTCAGTCGTGTCTGACGCTTTGCAACCCCATGGACTGCAGCCCACCAGGTTTCTCTGTCCATCACCGATTCCTGGAGCTTGCTCAAGCTCATGTCCATCAAGTTGGTGATGCCATCCAACCATCTCATCCTCTGTCATCCCCTTCTCCTCCTGCCTTCAATCTTTCCCAGCATCAGGATCTTTTCCAATGAGTCAGTTCTTTGCATCAGGTGGACAAAGTATTGGAGTTTCAGCTTCAGCTCCAGTCCTTCCAATGAGTTTTCAGGACTGATTTCCTTTAAGATTGACTGGTTTGATCTCCTTACAATCCAAGGGACTCTCAATAGTCTTCTCCAACACCACAGTTCAAAAGCATCAGTTCTTCGATGCTCAGCCTTCTTCATGGCCCAACTCTCACATCCATGCATGACTCCTGGAAAAACCATCAGTTCAGTTCAGTTGCTCAGTTGTGTCTGACTCTTTGCGACCCCATGAATCACAGCACTCCAGGCCTCCCTGTCCATCACCAACTCCCGGAGTTCACTCAGACTCACGTCCATTGAGTCGGTGATGCCATCCAGCCATCTCATCCTCTGTCGTCCCCTTCTCCTCCTGCCCCCAATCCCTCCAAGCATCAGAGTCTTTTCCAATGAGTCAACTCTTTGCATGAAGTGGTCAGAGTATTGGAGCTTCAGCTTCAGCATCATTCCCTCCAAAGAAATCCCAGGGCTGATCTCCTTCAGAATGGACCGATTGGATCTCTTTGCAGTCCAAGGGACTCTCAAGAGTCTTCTCCAACACCACAGTTCAAAAGCATCAATTCTTCGGCACTCAGCCTTCTTCACAGTCCAACTCTCACATCCATACATGACCACAGGAAAAACCATAGCCTTGACTAGATGGACCTTTGTTGGCAAAGTAATGTCTCTGCTTTTGAATATGCTATCTAGGTTGGTCATAACTTTTCTTCCAATGAAAAACCATAGATTTGACTATATGGACCTTTAGTCCACATGTTATTCTTATTTGAATAAGAGGGAAGGGAAGGGGGTCAAAAAGGTGTTAACCTCTATTTGAACTGGGGCTCTCAGCTCTTGCAAACCCATGAAACCAAAGAAATATGCCCATTTTTAATGACAATTAACAGAACTCAACCAGGCTGCATGGGATAGTGTGGTCAATATTGATTACTATTATCTTGGAGATAACCACCAGTGGTTTACCAGTCACATCCTGTCAGATACAACCTGTGGGGGAAGCTGAAGAAGGGTGAGTAAAAAAGGGTAGGAGAAAGAAAGGTCAAGAAGGTAGATAGACTGGCTCAGTGAGGAACAGGACCTGAAGCAGACATAGGGGATGGATTTAGGGCCAGGGAAGAGCTGGTCGGTGAACCAACC
Organism: Oryx dammah; assembly: GCF_014754425.2. NCBI lineage: Eukaryota > Metazoa > Chordata > Mammalia > Artiodactyla > Bovidae > Oryx > Oryx dammah. The sequence continues at coordinate 60,287,877 of NW_024070209.1, forward strand.
AAAAGAGCTCCAGGCGAACATCAAAGATAAGAATGGGGACCAGGCTGTTCCCTGCATACTGATGCATGCCTGGATGAAGGAACCAGATAAAAAACAGATATATCTGCACCACAAAAGCCAGTTCAGGGCTTCAAACAAGCTGTCTCTCCACATCTACAGAGCTTTTATGTTTCAGTTGAAAATAATCTATTTCAGAACATGTGGGTCTCTCAGTTCAGGTACCATTCTGGCTGCTAGAAGTCTCTTTTGCTCTGTTAGTTCTTTCTGTATTTTCTGGTGTCCTTGCACTTCCCTGGGGCCCTGAAATGGTCCTATCTTATTCCCATCAACTCTACCTTTTACACCATGTCTTGTATTCACATGCTCTGTCTTATCTAAATGTTCTTTCCTGTCTTCTCTGTATTCAGGCTGCCAACACAAATTCCCTACTGCAAAGAACTGCATTCTCAGGCACAAGTTGCACTGTGAGGCTCCCAGTTTCTGGTTGTCTTAGTGTGTGTTTGCAATATCACTGCCTGGAGTGGCAATAAAGCCCTATTCACAGAAGATGCTATGTCAGACTCCTACGCTGACTTCTATTATTCCAATCCTTTGGGCCATTCTAAAGAGCTTTATCTGTTCCTCCCACTTTCCCTAGTATTAGCAGGTGCCCATTTCTCCTGGCTATTTGTTTAAGTAGAGTGTACCTGTTTGGTCTGCTTGAACAGGAATTAGGAAGTCCTGTTGATGGTAGCTTACAGGGTTACTCAGGGTCTGTACAGACTTGTTATTTCTCAGATTATTTATGCAATTTATTTGTCTGCATTCTCTTACCTCTGTATCTCTAAAATCCATCTTAATGCAATACAGCCCTTAGTGCCAAGCCAATTTTTTCTAATACATGTTTTCCCTAAAGCCCCAATACCTTCATTTTTTTGTTCTGATTTATTGCTGCTGCCTAACCACAGCTACGAGGCAGAAAAAAAATAATAATAAAAAAATTTTAAATCCTAGTAACAAGCACATCAGGATTAACATACTAGGTCCATGTTAAACCACCCAACAATGAACTAACTCATCTTTAATTTATTAGCTTGATTCTGATATAAATTCTGCATAAAAAGTAAAATGTTGTGTAGATTAATAATATTAAAGTTGCAAAACAAACCCCCTGAAAAAACAGGAAACGTTAAGCAAAGGGAGCTGTGCCATCTTTAATTCATTGCTTGGTTCCCAGGCAATTCCACACATGTAGGATGCAGGCTCACATCCTTAAAGTCTTTCTTAAAAAGACTCTGCAGTACCAGAACAATCAGTATAAGGTATAGACAGCACAGCACAATACTCTAACTTTAGGGCCTCACTCCCATGTATTCTGTGTGATATTGGTATGAAAAACATTTCCTTATGACCTTTCATTAAGTATCACTTGCTTCTGTAAATTCTATCAGATAGCTCTATCATTCAAGAGGCAAAAATTGCAGGCCAAGTACTAGATAAATCCCTAAGTGGCCTAAGGAAGGTATTACCCAGCATTTGTAGTTTGCAACCTGCAGCCAAGGATTAAGCACTGTGGAGCTGAGGGATCTAAATCAACAATCTTGGAGTGAAAAGAGTATCAGTGTCAAGTAACTTGAACTTTCTCAAAACTTTCAGTATTCAGTAAAATATTGTTTGTTTGACCAGATAGGAAGGTCAGCCTGAATTTGTGAGGGGGACACAAGACAAACAACTTCTAGATAATGAAGTGACCAAACCTTGCTCACTTGTCTTGGTTTCCCATATATATAGTGACTTCAGTCCAGGCTCTCAGTACTACTGAATTACGGTTCTGTTCCTCCTCTTAGAACTGAAAAGAAAGAGTAAAGTTGGCATGTTGATACTACAAACACTAGACAAGTTTTCTAAACAACTTAGTTAATAATTAGCTGAAACGTTCTCCCTTAAGTATTTACATCAGCAGGTCTCAACAGGACACAGTGTTATGTCAAAAAGCAACCTAATATCAATCATAGTAAAAATGTGAAAGTTTGCAAATGACTGACTTTTAAAAATAAACCAAGGAAGACTTGAGTTTGAGTAAACTCCAGGAGTTGGTGATGGACAGGGAGGCCTGGCATGCTGCAGTCCATGGGGTCCCAAAGACTCAGACATGACTGAGAGACTGAACTGAACTGAACTGGAGGAAGCCTTAAGGTTATCACAATAATATCATGGTCACATATATATATATTTCAATATGTTTTCTTGAGAGAAAAGGCAGGGGTGGGATTTCAGAGATGAAGCCATGCATTGCACATGGGCTGTGTTGTTCATGCCAACACCATTCTTATATTTCACAGAAAAATAAACAGAGAAACTATTGATTTCCATGGTCAGTTTTCTTAACAAACCCTTTTATTATACAGAGATAGAACCAAACCTTGCTCATTTGGCTTTTTTTTTTTAATTGAAGTATAGTTGATTTGCAGTGTTGTGTTAGTTTCTGGTGTACAGCAAAATGATTCAGATATATATATGTGTGTGTGTGTGTATATATATATATATATACTTTTTCACATTCTTTGCATTATAGTTTATTATAGGATGTTGAATATGGTTCCCAGTGCTACACAGTAGGACCTTGTTGTTTATCTTTTTTATATATAGGGGCTTGTATCTGTTAATCCCAAAGTCCTAATTTATCACTCCTCTACCCCCTTTCCTCTTTGATAACCATAAATTTGCTTTCTATTTCTGAGAGTCTGTTTCATGAATAAGTTCATTTGTGTCATACTTTAGATTCCACAAATAAGTGATATCACATGGTATTTGTCTTTCTCTTTCTGACTTCACTTAGCACAAAAATCTCTAGGTTCATCCATGTTGTTGCAAATGGCATTATTTCATTTTTTGTGGCATAGTAGTAATCTATTGTGTATATATACCTCTTCTTTATCCATTCAACTATTGATGCACTTGCCTTTCTAACTATAGCTGATGGTTAGAATTAATTATGTTTTACTTACTGTCTAAACCTATATGTAACAAAAAATGTGGGCCTCAGAGATTTACCCACCACTAACAAAGATGCATCTAGTCAAGGCTATGGTTTTTCCAGCGGTCATGTATGGATGTGAGAGTTGGACTGTGAAGAAGGCTGAGCGCCGTAGAATTGATGCTTTTGAACTGTGGTGTTGGTGAAGACTCTTGAGAGTCCCTTGGACTGCAAGGAGATCCAATCGGTCCATTCTGAAGGAGATCAGCCCTGGGATTTCTTTGGAGGGAATGATGCTGAAGCTGAAACTCCAGTACTTTGGCCACCTCATGCGAAGAGTTGACTCATTGGAAAAGACTCTGATGCTGGGAGGGATTGGGGGCAGAAGGAGAAGGGGACGACAGAGGATGAGATGGCTGGATGGCATCACCGACTCAATGGACGTGAGTCTGAGTGAACTCCGGGAGTTGGTGATGGACAGGGAGGCCTGGAGTGCTGTGATTCATGGGGTTGCAAAGAGTCGGACATGACTGAGCGACTGAACTGAACTGAACTGAAGGTATAATTGAAAATTGTAGTGAAATATGAAAAAGTGGTAGGAAAAAGGAATATAATCTGGAGAAACAGTGGAGCCTCAGAGGATGACACTACCTTGGTGAGGTCACCTCAGGCCAGTCTTAGTCTTACAGGTTGAGAAACAACTTTGCTAGGACTCTGGTGTTTGTTGGACTGATTGAGACTGTCCAAACTGTAAAGGGACTGCTGTACAACATTATTCACTTACAGATGTTATGCACATGTTTACAGTGGGGATATTCTTTTCCAATTACCAATGTTACTTCCTTCCTGATCTCATAATACCCTGGGAATTGAATTTGTGATTGTAAGGTTAGCTGGTAGCGTGGAATCAGAGAAAAAAAAGTAGCAGAAAGTCTAGGAATATCCTCCAGGCCATGAAAAGGTTTGAAGAATTATCCTCCACCCACAGTAGAGAAAACCTTTCTAGTCACTAGACTGAGTGAGTTCTCGTAGAGGGCACACCCTCCTCTGAAGAACACTGGACAGACCCTGCCAACATCTGATTCTTTGGATTTCTTTTCTCTGTGCTCTAAGCTTCTTGAGACCTTTCTATTCAGACAGTTGGTTCAGTTTCAGTATATTTCTGCAACCATTAGTGTTCTGTAGTTATATGAAATAGAAATTGACTTCCACTAACTTGAACACAAGAGTGGAATTTATCGGAAGGAGCTGAGAAATTTTACCCAGTTGATTGAAAAGCTGAAATCCTAGGTCTCTGAAAGAATACATGCAGCTGCCCTCTGGAGGCTTACTTCTTGGTGGGAGGAAAGGAAATAGACATTTAATTAAAAAGGGGCAATATGTTACGTAACTTTACTATAGAAATACATTCAGAGTAATAGGGATTACCAAGGAGGGAATGGTCAGTTGTCCCTGGCAAGGATTAGGAATAAGGTTCAAAGTGAGGAAAGGCTGAACAGGGGAGGTGATATTTGAGCTGACTCTTAAAAGATGAGTAGATATTTGTCTGGTGGTCAAAGCAAGAAAGGGCACTCAAGACACAGAGACATGGAACTGGGACAGAGTACGACATATTTGAGAAAGTGAATATCATTCCATTTACCTTTAACATGGAGTAGGGATTGGTAAAGTGGAGTTTAGTGAGAGGAAAAAAAAAAAAAAAAAACTAGACAGGAGGCAGAAGACTGGCCATGAAGAATCATGTTGCAATAAACTGAACATAGAAAACTACTATCATATTCAAAAGTAAGTTTTATGTGTAAAACTCCTATACACCAGAAACTCAAAAAAATGCAAAAGTACTCATAGGACTATTTTTCAAAGCTCAACAGTTTTCTTCTGTCTTCTCTTAGGAATCACTGATTCCCTCCTCACCAATTCCTCACTACCAACCATAACCTGCATACACACACGCACACAAATCTGCATGATACGTCATGCCCACTGGAGTTGTTTTTGAACAATTAGGATGTAGGAAAACTGACTAGACTTCATCTTTTTGAGAACCATTCTCTGAAGATCCTTCTCTGGTAATAGCAGATTTGCCAATAATAAATTGAGCAGTTTTTAGGAGATCTTATTGGTAGGTAATAAAGTATATTAAACCTGTCTTTCTGATCATACTTGGCCTTCAGATATGTTCAAACTAGTTATTCCATTGGGGTAGAGAGGACAATTCATAGAGCCCAAACTGAGTATCAGACCATGCTGGACTCTTTCTCCATTGTCCTCATGGATATGTTAATGAAACCATGTGGTGGATCCAGATACAGAGCAATCTTGGAAGAAAGAGTTGTGAAGGATTTTGTCCATTCTGGACACAAGAATTTTGACCATAATACTCAGTTAGTATGCCTTCAACTGAGGTTATGAATAACTTGAACTGTAAAGGGCTCTTTAATTTTAGAATTTATAAAGGCAACCAGTGGATTTGCTGAGAAAACGAAATCTTCGTTTTGAAATGAGAATTTTAGCTTTTAAATATGCTATCATATGTAACTGAATTTGGCTCAGATGGGAAAGAATCTGCCTGCAGTGTGGGAGACCTGGATTTGATCCTTGGGTTGGGAAGATCCCCTGGAGAAGGGAATGGCAAACCACTCCAGTGTTTTTGCCTGGAGAATCCCATGGACAAAGGAGCCTGGCAGGCTACAGTCCATAGGGTCGCAATTAGTCAAACACAACTGGGTGATTAACACACATACACAGTAGAGGGTATTTTGTATTTAATATATCTTTTATTGTGGATTCTGCTGTCTGTTGGCCTTTTTCACTGACTAAGAAAGTGAGGAAACCTCTAATTAGTGTGGCCAAAGGACTATTCTGATTCTTCTAGGTTTTAGAAATCCTCTTGCCTCAGCTTCCTAGGTTGGGATTTTTCTCTTTCAGGACTCTTATTTCTAGTGGCAGGCTTAAAGGCTTTGCGTATGCATTCCTCAAAGGGCAGTTTTTACCAGTAGTTTTCTATAGAAGACTTGCTGTCTTTCAAAATGCCTGAAAAATGCTGGTTGACCACTATACTAGTTAGCAGAAATGGCTGTGTTATTGCAGTTTCTGTCTGTCTCTCTCTAACATGAGTCTTCTAGGGCCACGTTGTGTCTGTCCTAGTCACTTTCTGTGATGTGGAAAAGAGGCAAGGGGAGAGTTGGTAATGTTTTGATGCTGTTCATATCCTTACCTTCTCTTTTCCACATCCTTCCCCCAAGTAGTGACTCATAACACTTTCCAGTAGAATGTAACATTAATAAGTCCACCAGTAAAGAAGATCCAGAAATAAAACCAAACTTACTGCTTCCAATTTTTGTACAAGATCACAACAAAAATCTCTAAGAAGCAGGGATTTGTAAGAATACCTAAGACTATTTTAAAATTTTGATTCTCCATACAATCTCAGATTATTACCAGAGTGCATTTCAACTATGGCAGATGGCATATTCCAAAGATGACTGCAACAGTATCTCCCAACCCACATGCTCTTCTACCATGTGACATAGCTACTTTCCCATGGAGAGGTCGCTGTTCCCATACCCTCTTGAATCTGAAGAGTCCCTGTGATTGCTTTGGCAATAGAATACAGTGGACGTGATGATGTTCCAGTTCTGGGCTTGCCACTAACTGGCCTGGCAGTTTAATTCTTGCTTCTCAGAAACTAGCTGCTACATAAGAAGTATGATTACCTAGAAACTACCCAATGAGAATTTTCCACAGTTTATTGTGATCCACACTCTCAGAGGTTTTGGCATAGTCAATAAAGCAGAAATAGATGTTTTTCTGGAACTCTCTTGCTTTTTTGATGATCCAGCAGATGTTGGCAATTTGATCTCTGGTTGCTCTGCCTTTTCTAAAACCAGTTTGAACATCTGGAAGTTCACAGTTCATGATTTGCTGAAGCCTGGCTTGGAGAATTTTGAGCATTACTTTACTGGTGTGAAAGATGGGTGCAATTGTGCAGTAGTTTGAGCATTCTTTAGCATTGCCTTTCTTTGGGATTGGAATGAAAACTGACCTTTTCCAGTCCTGTGGCCACTGCTGAGTCTTCCAAATTTGCTGGCAGTTTTCCAAATTTGCCTCCAAAATTGAGTGCAGCACTTTCACAGCATCATCTTTTATGATTTGAAATAGCTGAACTGGAATTTCATTACCTCCACTAGTTTTGTTCGTAGTGATGCTTCCTAAGGCCCACTTGACTTCGCATTCCAGGATGTCTGGCTCTAGGTAGGTGATCATACCGTCGTGATTATATGGGTTGTGAAGATCTTTTTTGTACAGTTCTTCTGTGTATTCTATGCCAAAGCCTTTGACTGTGTGGATCATAATAAACTGTGGAAAATTCTGAAAGAGATGGGAATACCAGACCACCTAACCTGCCTCTTGAGAAACCTGTATGCAGGTCAGGAAGCAGCAGTTAGAACTGGACATGGAGCCACAGACTGGTTCCACATAGGAAAAGGAGTATGTCAAGGCTGTATATTGTCATCCTGCTTATTTAACTTATATGCAGAGTACATCATGAGAAACGCTGGGCTGGAGGAAGCACAAGCTGGAATCAAGATTGCCGGGAGAAATATCAATAACCTCAGATATGCAGATGACACCACCCTTATGGCAGAAAGTGAAGAAGAACTGAAGAGCCTCATGATGAAAGTGAAAGAGGAGAGTGAAAAAGTTGGCTTAAAGCTCAACATTCAGAAAACGAAGATCGTGGCATCCAGTCCCATCACTTCATGGCAAATAGATGGGGAAACAGTGGTTGACTTTATTTTGGGGGGCTCCAAAATCACTGCAGATGCTGACTGTAGCCATGAAATTAAAAGATGCTTACTCCTTGGAAGGAAAGGTATGACCAACCTAGACAGCATATTAAAAAGCAGAGACATTACTTTGCTAACAAAGTTCTGTCCAGTCAAGGCTATTGTTTTTCCAGTAGTCATGTATGGATGTGAGAGTTGGACTATATAGAAAGCTAAGCACCAAAGAATTGATGCTTTTGAGCTGTGGTGTTGGAGAAGACTCTTGAGAGTCCCTTGGACTGCAAGGAGATCCAGCCAGTCCATCTGAAAGGAGATCAGTCCTGGGTGTTCATTGGAAGAATTGATGTTGAAGCTGAAACTCCAATACTTTGGGCACCTGATGCCAAGAGCTGACTCATTTGAAAAGACCCTGATGCTGGGAAAGATTGAGGGCAGGAGGAAAAGGGGACGACAGAGGATGAGATGGTTGGATGGCATCACTGACTCAATGGACATAAGTTTGGGTAAACTCTGGGAGTTGGTTATGGACAGGGAGGCTTGGCGTGCTGCGGTTCATGGGGTCACAAAGAGTCAGACATGACTGAGCAACTGAACTGAACTGAACTGAACCCAGTGAGAATTCCAAGCCACCACTGAAAGGCCCTGAAGGATGAGATGCTATGTGGAGACAGAGAAAATCAAGGGACACTGAAACTCTATATGTGGAAGTAAAGGTGTTATCTTGGGCATCCAGTGCAGCAGAGCCTTCAGAAGACTTTGTGACTGTAACTGCATGAGAGTCCCCAAGAAAGAACTTCCTGGATGATCTTGTCAACCCACAGAATGATGAGAGAAAATAAAGTTTTATTTGAACCACTAAGTTCTGGGATGGTTTGTTAAGCAGTGATAGATAGCTAGAACCTAATCTGTGGTGGCTATTGCAGAGTCTGAGGGCAACCCTTCTTCCCAAACTTTAAATGGAGTAGCTCTGGGTTTATCTATTTCATATTTGGGATTCTTCATGAGAAATCATTTAGAAAAGAGTGGCTCTACCTCTTTAAAAAGCTTGACTATCACTGCCATGGGTAATCGAGAGTTGGCTAAATAAATATAGGCCACACTTGAGGACCATATAAAACACCATGACATCAGATCTCCCCTGATCAGATTCCTTTGGACCCAAATATACTTAGGCCCCTCCAGACGGATGTGTATTTATGTCTGATTTCTAAAACGTTTGATATAAAGGACTCCAAATCTGGTTTCTAATGGTCCTCACCATTGGGAGATTCTTTTTTGCTCAGAGACAGAAAGACTGCAGACTGTGTTCTATTCCTACAGCTACCCTTATTTGAATTCAGGAAAAAGAGCTCATGGCATCTTGCTTGGTGATGTAGACTGTAGCTCTTGGAAGAGAGCAAAAACCAATTTCCTTGGTGCCACCGTCCTGTCTTAGGCACAAGATGAGGAGAAAATCATCTTAGAAATGGCCTCTTCATAAAATTTGCACATTATCTGGCCCCAAGCTTTGCCTAAAACATTTGAAGTGCCCTTGCCAATCAAAATCATTTTTCCTTTGACACTTAGCAAAGCAATATGTAGAAAGATTTCCTTAAAGGCTTTCAGCATGCTCAGCTAAGAGTAGTGTTTTTAGTCTTCTACACTAGTGTTCTGTTTCCTTTTATCATTCATACCATCTGTGATGAAGTCTATTTTCTTAACTCAGAAAACCTCAATTTCTGTAAGACTTTAAGATGAAGCATTAACATATTTTTATGGATTGTGCTACCATTATGGTTTTGGAGACTTCTCATTTCTGTTATTAAAAAGAAAAACCCTGCCATCTAAGCTTCTCATAAGAAACTATTTTTACATTTATAATCTTTAAAGATGCTTATGGAAAGAAGTGCTTTGAACTCTTTCAGTAAGATTTAGCTTAGCCTAAAGCTTAACAATAATGTAATTTGAGTGAGTCTGATCCTACCTGTCAGAGATGCTGCAGAAAGATACATAAATCACAGCCAGAATCTCATCTGAAACCAGTTTAAAAATTCATGTGGCTAAGAATCATTCATGTGTGATCTGGTTTCTTAATATAATAGTACACAGTGAATATTGGGATTCCAGAGCTGGAACGTACCTTGAAACTCATTTTATCAAACCCATTAGTGCTACAGATAAGTAAACTAAGGCCATGCATTCAGAGTAGAAAGTATACTTTCTTTCCCCTGTCTGTTTGCACATAAGTCAAAGTGTGCGTCTTAGAATCAGCAGCATCACCTAGGAGGGAGTTGGAAAATGCAGGATTTCAGGCATCACACCAGGCTGATTGCATTGGAATCTCTATTTTTACCCCATCTCCAAATGGTTCATAAGCACATTGAAGTTTGAGAAGCTCTGCTCCATACCATATTTTCCCCCAGAGAAGGGCAAGCCTTTGGAATATGCTCCTTGCAGATTCAAAATCCAGATTTTTTCACTAACAAAGTGACTTTGACCAAATCTCTTAACCTCTCTGGTCCTCAGTTTCCTCATTAATTAATGGGGGTAATGATACCTATAGTGGAAGCTCACCATGGAGTTTAAATGAAAAGAATTTTGTATGGTTTCTAGCCAAGTACATGATGGTCGGTCAGTCAGTCAGTCAGTCACTCAGTCGTGTCTGACTCTTTGCGACCCAATGAATCGCAGCACGCCAGGCCTTCCTGTCCATCACCAACTCCCGGAGTTCACTCAGACTCACATCCATCGAGTCCGTGATGCCATCCAGCCATCTCATCCTCTGTCGTCCCCTTCTCCTCCTGCCCCCAATCCCCCTCAGCATCAGAGTCTTTTCCAATGAGTCAACTCTTCGCATGAGGTGGCCAAAGTACTGGAGTTTCAGCTTTAGCATCATTCCTTCCAAAGAACACCCAGGGCTGATCTCCTTCAGAATGGACTGGTTGGATCTCCTTGCAGTCCAAGGGACTCTCAAGAGTCTTCTCCAACACCACAGTTCAAAAGCATCAATTCTTCGGCGCTCAGCCTTCTTCACAGTCCAACTCTCACATCCATACATGACCACAGGAAAAACCATAGCCTTGACTAGACCGACCTTAGTCGGCAAAGTAATGTCTCTGCTATTTAATATGCTGTCTAGGTTAGTCATAACTTTCCTTCCAAGGAGTGAGCGTCTTTTAATTTCATGGCTGCAGTCACCATCTGCAGTGATGGCGGTAGACCCTCAATAAATAGAAACTGTTAGTACTGCTGCTATTGCTACTGCTGCTGCAGCCTCTGCTGCTGCTGTGCTCCTACTATTACTGCTACTGCTGCTACTACCACTGTGGCCACTACTCTTACTACTACTGCTACTGTTACTGCTACTACTGCTACTCTTACTACTACTACTGCTACTATTGTGCTGCTGCTACTGCTATTGCTACTGCTAGTACTACTACTACTGCTGCTGCTACTGATTCTACTACCACCACCATCACCATGGTTATTAATAACTCAGAGAGGGAAAGTAACCTGCCATACATTGACAAGTGACCAAAGTGAAACTAGAGCCCTTGTCTCCTGACGGTTATTCCAGGGCAGCTTTCCCTGGACCTCATAATTTCCCTTCTCTTTTAAGTACAGCTAAATGCTAGTGTCAACATTCTTATATAAGACCACTTCAATTCTTGGAGTAGAATATAGAAAAAGGAGACCACTTTTTTTTTTCAAGTTTCCATTTGAACCTCTTGAGATGAAGTCAGTTTGCTCAATTCTGTATCTTTTCAGGCTGTCATAGCTTCAGCTCAGTCTGAGTTTCTTCTAGGTGACATCTTCTATTTCCTTTAACTATGGAAATACTGCCTTCCTCTAATTTTGCTTCTGGCCTCCAAAAAATTTTCCAAAGAGAGTTTTACTGGATCTGATAGTACATTTGTTTTCTTAGAAAACAGGATATGTGTTACAGGGAGACCTTGATTTTTTAAGTGAGTTTTTTCTTTGTATATTTCAATCTTGGTCCTTTCAGCATTCAGTCCTGCTCTAAAGCATACCTGCCTCTCCAGATACATAACCCCACTTTGAATAGTTGTAAAGAAAGGGAAAAAAACCCTTTATTGTATGAAAATAGGATTTCCATTTGACAAACTAAGATAGATGTTGATTTCTTTCTTTGAGGTCCCTGGGTGACTTTTGATCCCTGTTCTTAGAACTGAAGACATGTGACTTAATTTGAGAACACTGGCTAAACTGTTAACCTTTTAGCCTTTTAGATACACTAGATTCCAAAAAGTTATAAATCCTCTGAATGGTGGAATAGCATAGTTTTGTGGAGAAGCATTCAAATATCCCAGCAAGATTTGTAAAAGTACTTTGCATCCATTTTTTACCTGATGGATATTCCTCTTTCACTTAAAAGGAAGTGAAGGGAGTATTGGTAAAAACAAAAGAACAGGATCATACAATAAGACTAGTCCCAGGCTAGATCCACTGTGGAAGATAATGCAGTTTCACAGTTAATAAGAAATCACATGGCATATATACATGCACCTTAAATATATGTGATTTTTATTTGTCAAAAATAAATAATGTGAAAGATGAAATGATGCATCTCACTCTGTTATGTAAGTGAAAAGGCACTGGGTTTTCCATCTCCAAGAGGCTAAGACTCCTTGGCTGCTGCTCGAGTGAATGGGTACTGGGTTAGGTTTTTCACTGATGGCTGCATGTGACATTTGCTCAGTTTAGCAAGAGCTGTGCCTTGTGCTTTTAACAAACATTTAAGCATGTGAAGGGATCCAAATGAATAAGAAGCTCCAGTACGTATTTTTTCAAAACACTTCCCCTAATACACACAAATTGACCAAATTCACAGAGGAGCTACTTTGTTAGGGTCAAGGAGCCTTAAGCATGGCTCTTAATTGTAAGCCATAGACACTAAATAAGAAGTCTAACATTTCCTGAGAGGAAACATAGGTACACAAATATACTATGTTGTTTTAAATTTCAAAGGCAGTGTTTCCAGAGTCTTAAAAAGAGAGGTCCTTTAAAGTTCTTATCTATCCATCTGTCTATCTATCTTCTAAGGACTTCTACATTAACCAAACACAGTTTCTAAGCACTTTACAAATATTAACTCACTTAATACCTTTAAGAATCTTTACCAGATAGGTTGCTCTTCTCCTCATTTACAGATGAGGAAATAAGAGTCATGAAGAATTTAGATAACTTGTCCAAGACCACCTAGCAAATAAGTGACAAGATTGGAACTCAGATAGTTCAACTCTAATGTCTGTGCTGTTACTGTGCTACATTATGAGGTTATTGTGTTGCAATTTTCTTTACACTTAGCTGGTAGTAAATTTGTTAGTTGTGGTACCAATGAAACTAGGATGGTGAGTTCGGTACTTACTGTGCCAATAATGTGCCAATTATTGAGGCTCTGCATATATGATATATAATCTATAGTCTGTATCCTTAATTTCAATGCCTTCAATTAATTATTAGCTAGCTTTTTCAATTCATAAGACTATGATAATTTTTCCTTTTAGGACCACATGTTATTATTAACTACAAATACAAAGAGCAACTGAACATTATTTCAAAAACATCCTGAGGTTGCAATACAAGGGACAAGGTACAAATGCCCAGGGCTTACTAGAGACTTGAAAAAGAATTTTAAATGAGACTGAAAGTGAGTTATTTGCCTGTTGAACACCTCGATGCTTTCCTTCCATGCTTCTATGTGCATGAAAATCTGCCCTTTAAATCAGATTATAGGTAGGAAAAGTTTTCAATACCCAACCACAACCCCCTCAAATCAAAACTGCCCAATGTATATAAAAAACAAAGAAACCTCCATATCAAAAAGGAGGGGACATATGTATACCTATGGCTTACTCATGTTGAGGTTTGACAAAAAACAACAAAATTCTGTAAAGCAATTATTCTTCAATTTAAAAATCAATAAATTAAAAAAAAAACAAAGAACCTCCCTAAACAATAACCAGAATGCTTCTGGAACCACCCCATTGTGCCTCAGCCACCTTAGCACAGACACAGGACTGTTGCCATGGCGGCAGTGACCCAACCATGTGGGCTGGTTTCAATAACCAGCAGCTGCTCACTTCAGAAAAGGCAGGATGATAGCCCAGATCTGAATGAGCATTTTTCTCTAGGCTCCAACCTGACCTGAATATTGTTTTCTCACTGAATTTCCTTTTATTTATTTATTTTTAAATATCAACTTTCCTTGAACTTTCCCTCATTTGTGTTGTAGTTGGCAGGACTATAGAACTTTTCTTTCCTTCTGTACAAAATGTTTTTTTTCTTTAACCGTTCCTGAAGTTTTCCCTGTGTCTTCCTTATCTTCCCACCACCACATTTACGTATACACATGCACACACACACACTCCTTTGCCTCATTATATAAAGATCCCAAACAAATCCCCTGAGTTTGTTTACTCCAAGAAGTATTAACACCGAGGTAGTCCAAAAAACCCTCCATGATTCACCCAATACCAAGTACATTTCATCTGCCTTATGGAAATTTGGATCTGGAATAGGAAAATGACCAAAGGCTCACATTATTCTGGCCATGTCCAGAGAATCTATGTTTTAATCCTAAACATATTCTTAATTCACAGTTGGTTCAAAACCTGTTTTTTCCCCTTTGTTTACATATTGGCAAAATGGGAAGAATATAAAAATGTAAAAACTACTAATGTGGTTTTTGACCCCCTCTCACAGGGACTGTAGAGAAAACTGTTCATGATGTAAGACAAGAGCTGTACTATATTTGACATGAACTTTGCCCTCTCTAGCTCTTAAGGAGTTTGAAATAATTTTGAAATGAGTCTTCTGCTGCTGGTGAATTTTTTTTTTAAATAAATTTGAAATGATTTGTTTACAAGTTTTTACTAAAGACTGTCAGAGAAAAATGTTTGTGGTCATGGTATCCAACAGGCTGACAGAACCCAGAACTTGCTTGGTATTCGAAGGAGAGCCCATCCACTATTATCCTGCACAGTGTATAATTACTTGCATGTTGAGAGCCAAAAAAGGAAATGCAATCCTGTGAATGTGTGTTTATACTGAAGAGTTTGAGAAGCAAAACAATTCAGCAAGCATTCTTCATTCCCAGCATCTGGGAATAATTAATTTGCTTGCTATGGTTTATAGCAAATTTGATAAAGTTGTCTAAAGCACAGAGGTCATCTGCCTTAGTTAAATCTTTCTACTTTGGGGTTTTACATTGTAGCTAATTTTAGTAAATCTTTGCATTTTTAATCTTAAAATGCTGTGACAAGAACCTTCTGCTTATGGTTTCTTGATCATTTTCTTTTCAGTCTTATTCCCACTATGTTTAGGAAGCTGACACTCACACTCCTCTCCCCTCATCCTTGCAGTGTGATGCTGCAGGGGCAAAGAGCTCTCAAGAGAGAGGCCCTGGAAAATGCAGTATTGTTTTCAGTAAAACACTTACTTGAACTCTGAAGAGTTCCTCTGGAATATAGAATGCATCTTTGTTCAATTCTATCACTTTTAGGCCAGCACATTGGAGATTATCATGTGAGACTCTTGATCTATCGTATTGTAACAAGTTAATAGTTTATATTAGGTGCTATATTCCCTTAATTGTGACTTTTAAGAAGATACTATATTATATATATATGTGTGTGTGTTTATATATATACACATACATATATAGTATAGTATAGTGTTGTTGTTGTTGTTCAGTTGCACAGACATGCCCAACTCTTTGAGACCCTATGGACTGCAGCACACCAGGCTTCCCTGTCCTTCACCATCTCTTGAAGCCTGCTCAAGCTCATGTCCAGTGAGTCAGTGATGCCATCTAACCATCTCATCCTCTGTCATCCCCTTCTGCTCTGCCTTCAATCTTTCCCAGCATCAGGGTCTTTTCTAATGAGTCAGCTTTTTGCATCAGGTGACCAAAGTATTGGAACTTCATTCAGCTTCAGCATCAGTCCTTCCAATGAATATTCAGGTTTGATTTCCCTTATGATTGACTGGTTTGATTGTATAGTACATATATATACATATAAATGTGAGTGTATCAATCAATCTATCTATATATATACATGTATATGTATGTGTGTGTGTGCATATATATATCCAATCTAACAATTCAACATGTTACAGAGGACTTATCAGTCCCTGGGGATTTTCCTCAATTTCTCACTAAGGCATGCTAAAAATGAAACACAACTGTTACTCTGACCTGAGTTTAATTTGGGATTTCAGAATAAGAGCAAATGTTTTATTTTTGTTGGCTGAGTGCTCCAAGTGTTTAACAGTGCTAAAAGTTTTCTATAGCACTTTTGAAAGCTCCTATTTCACAACACTCAGCTCTTTTCTTTTGAATCTTGGTGAGAAACAGAGCAACTCCCCAAGGATAGCCAGGTTTTCATCCCCCTCTCTTTTCTCAAGGTTTATCTCCACACTTAGACAACTGCTTCAAATCACGTGTGCCCTGTATTTCAGGTCTCTTGGGGCTAAATATCATTGATCTTCATTGTCAAAAATGATGACCTCTAGAAGGATTTTTTTATGAAAGGCTTATACTCACGAAGAATAACCAGCCTGGGATCTAATTCTTAAGCTGGCTCACTCACTGCCCTATAGCCAGAAGGTGCTTGCTCAGGGGAACTATTTCTGTTTTTCTGCTTCCACATTCCCAACCTCTGTAAAATGTGACACCCTCCTATTCCCTCCTTCAGAGTTTACAAGCACAGACTAGACCTTACACCAGTGACTAAATATTCATGTGTCATAGCTCTTAAAAGCTAACCTGTGGTCCAGTGACTAGATTGGTACTGGCTGGTCATGAGTTTTCCCAGATCTGTTTTCTGATACAAAAAAAAACAACACAAAAACACAATGAGCTGTATGAACACAGAAAACTTCCATGTCATGTTTACCACAGAAGCCCACCATGTAGAAAAAGTCATAGCTTTCCTTCCAAGGAGCAAGCGTCTTAATTTCATGGCTGCAGTCACCATCTGCAGTGATTTTGGAGCCCAAGAAAATAAAGTCTGTCACTGTTTCCATTGTTTCCCCATCTATTTGCCATGAAGTGATGGGGCCAGATGCCATAATCTTAGTTTTTTGAATGTTGAGTTCTAAGCCAGCTTTTTCACTCTTCTCTTTCACTTTCATCAGGAAGCTTTTTAGTTCCTCTTCACTTTCTGCCATAAGGGTAGTATTATCTATATATATGAGGTTATTGATATTTCTCCCAGCAGTCTTGATTCCAGCTTGTGCTTTATCCAGCCTGGCATTTCACATGATGTACTCTGCATATAAGTGAAATAAGCAAGGTGACAATATATAGCCTTGACATACTCCTTCCCAATTTGGAACTGGTCCATTGTTCCATGTCTGGTTCTAATTGTTTCTTCTTGACCTTCATATAGGATTCTCAGAAGAAAGGCAAGATGGTCTGTTATTCCCACCTCTTGAAGAATTTTCCATAGTTTGTTGTGATCAACATAGTCAAAGACATTAGTGTAGTCCATGAGGCAGAAGTAGATGTGTTTCTGGAATTCTCTTGCTTTTTCTATGATCCAATGGATGTTGGCATTTTGAGCTCTGGTTCCTCTGCCCTTTCTAATTCCAGCTTGAACATCTGGAAGTTCTTGGTTCACATACTGTTGAGCATTAGTTTGCTAGCTTGTGAGATGAGTACATTTGTGAGGAGTTTGAACATTCTTTGGCATTGCCTGTATTTGGGATTGGAATGAAAATGGGCCTTTTCCAGTCCTGTGGCCACTGCTGAGTTTTGCAAATTTGCACTGGTCCATAAAATTCAATACTTGGAAATCCATCCCCTAGCATGTACTTTCTTGTTGTTGCCTTTTCTCTTGTGATATTATCCTTTTCTTCATAAAATCTGCCTCAGAAGGGAAAATAAAAGTGCATTCATATGAACAAAAGTGAAAAACATTCAGATTCAGAAACACTAATTTTGTAGAGCATTTCTCTCATGCCAGGTCTGTGCTACACACGTTCACATTCTATCCTGCCAAGTCCTAACCAGTGCCCATTATTATTTCACCTTTACAGTTGAGGTGAAAAGTGAGCTAGATTTTGGGTGATCCATATCCTTCCAAGGCAAAAAAAGACCCAGAGGGCTGAGGAGATCCAAGAGAGGTTAGTGGCAGACATGTTGAGACTTGCCAGTCAAGGTTAATTTGGTTGGGAAGAGAATGACATAGTGATAAGAGTAAAGATGAAGAGGTATAATGAGCACCGTGCAGTTAGGAACAGAGTCCAGACTGACCTGAATGGAAGGCAAGCAGCAGATGGGAAGACTATGAATACACAGATGAGTGGACAGCATTATCACCTCACAAGTCATGATGTTTCAGGATGGTACATTCTAAAGCTTGCTAACTTCTTGGCTCCCCACTGAGTCTATCAATGCCCTGAAAGACATTTTTTTTTTTCTTTGAATGTGTTTACTTGACCATTTTTGGCTTCTCGTCATATTGCTTGGAAAGATCATTGTACTCTTGACTGCTGGGCAGGTTCCCTATAAGAAAGCTTCTCTGTAGCCCTGTTGCTGAGTGTGCATTGCATTCTTAGTTTTCTATAAGAGCCCAGACTATTGAGTCAGACGTTTCCAACAGGAGCAGAAGCCCAACACCGTTAAGTTTCTAGCCCCATACATGCATGCTTAGGCTTGGTGTGAAAATTGTGTGGCATTAGTCTCTTAATAAAGTCCTACTTTTTCTAGTGGTGATAGTCTTTGGATCTAAGGATACATCCACCATTATTAACTCTGAGCCATCTCATTTGAATAGTGAAGAGTTGATAAACTTGACGATATGTGTATATATGAAGTGCCTAGTTCAAAGCTATGTGGTAGGTGTTCAGTAAATTGTAGCTGTAGTGGACTCTCATTATTTGTAGATTCAGTATTTGCAAATTTGCCTACTTGCTGAAATTTACTTGTAACTCCAAAATCAATACTCACAGCACTTTCATCATCATTGTGGATATGGGCAGAGCAGTGAAAATTTTGAGTCCTCTGACATGCACATTCCTAGTTGAGGACAAACAAGGGAAAATGCTGCCTTATTTTGTCAGCTCTCACACTGTAAGCAAATGTTTTTTTGTCCTTTTGGTGGTCTTCTTAGTGCCCTTTTATCAAATTTTTGTGCTTTTTTAGGTGATTTCATTGTGTAAAATAATTCCCAAGTGTAGTGCTGAAGTGTTTTCTAGTCTTCCTAAGCACAGGAAGTACCTTATAGACAAAATATGTGTTTTAGGTAAGCTTTGTTCAGGTTTAAGTTACAGTGTTGCTGGTCAAGAGTTCAATGTTAATGAATCCATAATATTTGTTAAATAAGTAAATAACGTGTCTTTAAACAAACAGGTAAAACAAGGTTATGTATTGATTGCTAACATGTTTCCTGCAACTTAGTAGAATACAGCTATCACAACTAGCAAGAGTTACTGCATTTATGATTGTAGTCATTCAAAAGCCCAATCTACTAAGAATGGTAATGATTTTATAAGATTATGTCAGATGCCGTCTTCTTTCCTCTCCTCCCCCTTACCAAGATTCTCAAAGTTGGTCTCTTTATGGTGCCCATTCAGTGCAATGTCCCTCTGGTTCTTGAGCCAATCTCATCTAAGGCAGAAAGTCAATAATCCCTGGCACAGGCCCACAATTGGTTAATTCTGCCATGAAGTCAGACCACTGCCACCTACTCCTGCCAGACCGGGATACCCACTACAGTGATTGATCTCTGAGACTGAACACTCATGTCGAATTCACAGCCCATCATTCTGGAATCCGGTGTCCAAGAATGAGAAATGAGCGTTCACATCACCACTTAATCTTGTTACCTCAATGTTTCCTTATAACTGAGCATTTACTAAGTGACAGGCATCCATCCAGTCAAACTTTTACTCTTGAGAGAAGAGAGATCCATCAAGAGTCACAATATAATGTAGTTGGTGGTTTGTAGATGTGGATGATGCTGAAGGGAGCGGTGTTAAATCCAACAGGAAGTCTTCCCAGAGAGGGTAGTGAGAAGCTAGTCTTAAAGAATAAGCAATTAGCCAGGCAAAGAAGTGGATGAAGTGGTGTATAAAGATGCCTCTGATAAATGAAATGGCATAAGGGCATGGAAGCATGAAAAAGCATGGATTATTTTGGAAATCACAAATGTTTAAGTACTGCTGGTTATAAAATGTAAGGATGAAGGAAACTATAAGCAAGGTGAAAAGACAGCCTTCAGAATGGGAGAAAATAATAGCAAATAAAGCAACTGATAAAAAATTAATAGCAAATAAAGCAACTGATAAAAAATTAATCTCAAAAATATACAAGCAACTGCTGCAACTCAACTCCAGAAAAATAAACGACCCAGTCAAAAAATGGGCCAAAGAACTAAACAGACATTTCTCCAAGAAAGACATACAGATGGCTAACAAACACATGAAAAGATGCTCAACATCACTCATTACCAGAGAAATGCAAATCAAAACCATAATGAGGTACCATCTCATGCTGGTCAAAATGGCTGCTATCCAAAAATCTACAAACAATAAATGCTGGAGAGGGTGTGGAGAAAAGAGAACCCTCTTACACTGTTGGTGGGAATGCAAACTAGTACAGCCACTATGGAGAACAGTGTGGAGATTCCTTAAAAACCTGGAAATAGAACTGCCTTATGACCCAGCAATCCCACTGCTGGGCATATGCACCGAGGAAACCAGAATTGAAAGAGACACACGTACCCCAATGTTCATTGCAGCACTGTTTATAATAGGCAGGACATGGAAACAACCTAGATGTCCATCAGCAGACAAATGGTTAAGAAAGCTGTGGTACATATACACAATGGAATACTACTCAGCCATTAAAAAGAATAAATTAGAGATACCAAGGGAACATTTCATGCAAAGATGGGCTCGATAAAGGACAGAAAATGTATGGACCTAACAGAAGCAAAAGATATTAAGAAGAGATGGCAAGAATACACAGAAGAACTGTACAAAAAAGATCTTGATGACCCAGATAATCATGATGGTGTGATCACTAATCTAGAGTCAGACATTCTGGAATGTGAAGTCAAGTGGACCTTAGAAAGCATCACTATGAACAAAGCTAGTGGAGGTGATGGAATTCCAGCTGAGCTGTTTCAAATCCTGAAAGATGATGCTGGGAAAGCGCTGCACTCAATATGCCAGCAAATTTGGAACTCAGCAGTGGCCACATGACTGGAAAAGGTCTGTTTTCATTCCAGTTCCAAAGAAAGGCAATGCCAAAGAATGCTCAAACTACCGCACAATTGCACTCATCTCACATGCTAGTAAAGTAATGCTCAAAATTCTCCAAGCCAGGCTTCAACAATACGTGAACCGTGAACTTCCTGATGTTCAAGCTGGTTTTAGAAAAGGCAGAGGAACCAGAGATCAAATTGCCAACATCCACTGGATCATGGAAAAAGTAAGAGAGTTCCAGAAAAACATCTATTTCTGCTTTATTGACTATGCCAAAGCCTTTGACTGTGTGGATCACAACAAACTGTGGAAAATTCTGAAAGAGATGGGAATACCAGACTACCTAACCTGCGTCTTGAGAAATCTGTATGCAGGTCAGGAAGCAACAGTTAGAACTGGACATGGAACAACAGACTGGTTCCAAATAGGAAAGGAGTCCATCAAGGCTGTATATTGTCTCCCTGCTTATTTAACTTGTATGCAGAGTACATCATGAGAAACGCTGGACTGGAAGAAACACAAGCTGGAATCAAGATTGCCAGGAGAAATATCAATAACCTCAGATATGCAGATGACACCACCCTTATGGCAGAAAGTGAAGAGGAACTAAAAAGCCGCTTGATGAAAGTGAAAGAAGACAGTGAAAAAGTTGGCTTAAAGCTCAACATTCAGAAAACGAAGATCATGGCATCCGATCCCATCACTTCATGGGAAATAGATGGGGAAACAGTGGAAACAGTGTTAGACTTTATTTTGGGGGGCTCCAAAATCACTGCAGATGGTGACTGTAGCCATGAAATTAAAAGACGCTTACTCCTTGGAAGGAAAGCTATGATTAACCTAGATAGTATATTCAAAAGCAGAGACATTACTTTGCTGACTAAGGTCTGTCTAGTCAAGGCTATGGTTTTTCCTGTGGTCATGTATGGATGTGAGAGTTGGACTATGAAGAAGGCAGAGTGCCGAAGAATTGATGCTTTTGAACTGTGGTGTTGGAGAAGACTCTTGAAGGTCCCTTGGACTGCAAGGAGATCCAACCAGTCCATTCTGAAGGAGATCAGCCCTGGGATTTCTTTGGAAGGAATGATGCTAAAGCTGAAACTCCAATACTTTGGCCACCTCATATGAAGAGTTGACTCATTGGAAAAGACTCTGATGCGGGAGGGATTGGGGGCAGGAGGAGAAGGAGACGACAGAGGATGAGATGGCTGGATGGTGTCACTGACTCGATGGACGTGAATTTGAGAGAACTCCAGGAGTTGGTGATGGACAGGGAGGCCTGGCGTGTTGTGATTCATGGGTTTGCAAAGAGTCGGACACGACTGTGCGACTGAACTGAACTGAAGGAAAATCAGTCTAGTAACACTAGAAAACTGGGCTATGTGACTTATAGACAGTGGTGCCAATATATAATTTCCCTGGAAGATAAAGATTCTACCGAGCTGAGAGAGTCAGATGACCTGAGATACATCTAAGATGACTGGGCTATATCTAATGGAAGCTCTTAAGTCTTACTTGTATCTTTACTAATACTGCTGGCTATGTTATTTGTTTTTCACCTGTTTTACAAAATTGCTGTTTCTTACACTGTCAAATGTGTGTCTGAGGCCTCTAATAGAATAATATATAGTCCCATATGAGATAGATGATGGTAACAGTGTAACTCTAGATATGGGAAGAAGCAACAAGAGGGAATATTTTCCTGGACCAAGAGCCTAGTAAGACAGGTGGTCCAGAGAATTTTGGATACTGTTTTATGGCCTAGTCCAGTAACAGCACATTGAGTGACCTGTCAACAAAATCTTTGCCAAACCTGAGAATGGACATTCTCAGCACCATGGGATAAAATGGTCTTGAAATGCCCCCCTCAAAATCATGGTCAAGTTTATGAGCAAAAGGGGGCTCTGCCAACTGAAGACTGACACTTGCCATCTACATCTACAAAGATTAAATCATGGCCGCTGCAACTGCGGACTTTCAACTCCCCTGAAAGGAGTTCAGGATGAAAATCAGGAATGAGGCACTCTGTGCTCTGGGGAAAAACTGGCATAACAGGCCTTCAGATAGTTAGATCTTTTCAGGAGAAGATTTTATGAGTCCCAATTCTTGCATCTTCTCAAACCTAGAGAAACACTGACGTCATTAACAGTGAAATCTGCTTTGGCTATTAAGGAAAAGTTTACAATTAAAAGTCAAAATAGAGTAGCTATGGTTCAGATATCCTGGGAAATAACTAGGAGATGCTATGGGTGTACTTTCCGATTAGACCTTGTATTGCTAAACACTTCAGTTTTCTGAGTTGTGTCAGGCTTGGATGCCATCATTCTCAAAACAATGTCTGCTGGAAGCTAGTAACCTTTTTATAAAACTAGGCAACTGGCTACCTGGCTACAAGTCTCCCTGAAATGCCAGGTCCAGACTGGGTTTCAGGCATATTCTTCTAAAAAGAAATGAGATTTTTTTTTGTCTACTAAATTCCAGTTATCACTCCTCCAATTAATTCTAATTGGGTCTGTTACACCAAAATGGCAGACCAAGGGATTAGGATTTTAATCATACAAGACTCAGACCTAGAACTTGGAACTCAGAAATATTTCCAATTCAGTGTCTATACTCCAAGCTGAGGCAGTCCTATGCCCCATTTTGACAGGAAGTTATCACAGTCACAGTTGCCCAGTTCCCTAAATTAAAACTGAGCGGGACTCCATGGGGCTCTGGAGTACCGATCAGTCCTGTGTTCTCCATTTCTTATCTGTAGGATATAGGCTTCATTCAGCCTCCTTGACCTTCCTTGAGTTCCAAAGCTTGGATTCAAACAATTGCTAAGGGAGGGGATACAGAAACTGGAGAAACAATCTAAGGTTGGTACAGCCTCCAGACAGAGTCCTGGTTCCTACTCAAAGAAATATGCATAACAATATCTTTGAGCCCCCACCCAGGTGGAGGATGGTAACTTCAGATAACACAAGATTCCTGGCTCACAGCTCTGTTGTCTCACCACCAACCAATCAAAAAGGGTCAGAAACCCTGCAACCCTCACCCCAAATGTTGCCTTCTGTTTCCAGGGACCAGAGAGGACCATCCTGTTAGGTCTCCTGTTTGGCCCCTGTCTATTTCATCTCTGAGAGGGGCCAACAGTTTCAAACTAAATTGCTGTTATTACAAGGGTGAATGCTGGTTTCAGGCAAAAAAAGAATAATACCTTGACTTAGATCTGGCAAAGAGAGACTTCTGCTCTGCTAGGCAGGTCTACGCCCATGCACAGCAGGAAGAAGTTACAGAAAAAAGAGACCTCCGCCCCAATTCCCAAGAAGTATCTTGAGTATGAAGTCTCCCAGGGGGGAGTTGTTAGCGGAAGCACACTGATTGAAACCGCCCACCCTGGCCAAGTACCATAGTAACTATTTGCATGAGTTGTTTTATGACAGGAGATCCTGATAAGGAATACTGAGCTAACAAGCCACTACCAACCAGAAGAGTTCGGGAAAGGTCTAAAGGAGACACTGCATGTCTGTCCATTTCCCAGAATCCCTCTCGCTAGCATCCATCTTGGCTGAGCGATGCGTGCGCCACCAGGAAAGACTCTGAATTAGAATGATTGGTTAAAGACCACCCGGAAACATCCCATCACCATAAAACCGGACATTGCAAGCCACGCGGCAGAGCATTTCTCCTGGGTTCCCTTACCCTACTGCTCTCCACCCGGGTGCCCTTTCCCAATAAAATCTCTTGCTTTGTCAGCACATGTGTCTCCTCAGACAATTCATTTCTGAGTGTTAGACAAGAGCCCAGTTTCGGGCCCTGGAAGGAGTCCGCCTTCCTGCAACAGATGTATGTATCTACCAATCATCCCAAGAGTACTCAAGTTCATACTATTCAGTTCAGTTTAGTTGAGTTGCTCAGTCGTGTCCAACTCTTTGCCACCCCATGGACTGCAGCATGCCAGGCTTCCCTGTCCTTCACCAACTCCAGGAGTTGGCTCACACTCATGTCCATAGAGTCAGTGATGCCATCCAACCATCTCATCCTCTGTCATCCCCTTCTCCTCCCGCCTTCAATCTTTCCCAGCATCAGGGTCTTTTCAGATGAGTCAGTTCTTTGCATCAGGTGGCCAAAGTATTGGAGTTTCCACTTCAGCATCAGTCCTTCCAATAAATATTCAGGACTGATTTCCTTGAGGATGGACTGGTTAGATTTCCTTGCAGTCCAAGGGACGCTCAAGAGACTTCTTCAACACCACAGTTCAAAAGCATCAGTTCTTCGATGCTCAGCTTTCTTTATAGTTCAACTCTCTCACACCCATACATGACTACCGGAAAAACCATAGCTTTGACTAGACAGACATTTGTTGGCAAAGTAATGTCTCTGCTTTTTAATATGCTGTCTAGGTTTGTCATAGTCTTTTAACTTCATGGCTGCAGTCACCATCTGCAGTGATTTTGGTGCCCCCCCCCCCAAATAAAGTTCATACTATGGCTTAATGTAATTCAAAGAGATAACAAATATGAAATGCACTGTACACTGTAACAGTGAATAAATGCAGGGTACTGACACTGTTTAAAAGTTAGTCATATAAAAATAGGCTTTATAGTGTCAACTTGAGGTGGCTCAGACGGTAAAGCGTCTGTCTAGAATGCGGGAGACCGGAGTTC
This sequence comes from Oryx dammah, assembly GCF_014754425.2. NCBI lineage: Eukaryota > Metazoa > Chordata > Mammalia > Artiodactyla > Bovidae > Oryx > Oryx dammah. The sequence goes on from NW_024070209.1 coordinate 60,313,493, forward strand.
AATCCCTGGGTTGGGAAGATCCCCTGGAGGAGGAAATGGCAATCCACTTCAGTGCTATTGCCTGGAAAATCCCATGGACAGAGGAGCCTGGTAGGCTACAGTCCATGGGGTCGCAAAGAGCCGGACACGACTGAGTGACTTCACTTCATACTCCACTTTAATGTTGAGAGTTATGTTTTATTCGTTGGGAATTTTTAGGACTTCAGCCCAAGAGGCAGCATCTCAAGTAACCCTGAGAGAACTGCTCCAAGGAGGTGAGGGGAGGAACCAGGTTAAAGAGAAGTTTTGCAACAAAGGGCAGGTAGTCTGAACACCAAAAGATTATTGTTGATTAAAGGAAGCCAGACATCCCAAATTAAGGAATTTAGCGCTTTTCTACATATGGGAAGACTAAGAGTCTGGGTTCATTGAAACCATTCCTTTCATAAGCATCTTCTCAGCTATCCTGGGCCAGTATCCTGTGGCTTTTTTTTTTTTTTTTTTTTTTTTAACATCCTGAGCTCCCTTGGGGCTCCCAGTAGGAAGTGGCTGCAGTCCTAATGCTGCTAGATAGCAGATGTTCTTTTCCTTCCTGAGTGTCCTTAGGGCTCACCAGCTCACATTGAAGGGCTGCAGTCACTGATGACTGTGACGTGTTATTTATTGATATGGCAAGAAATATTTTATTTCTCAATAGTCCAAATTCATTGCTATGCTAAGTATTTTATATACATTATTTTATTCAATCTTTACAACTGTAAGATGTAGGTAGTAGTATTCTTTGTGTTTTATAAATGGGGAAACTCACAGAGTATCTAACCCAGGTCACGCAGCTAACTGGTAAGTCTGTAGTCAAGCCCATGTGTTTGTTGATCACAAAGACAGTGCTTCCTCCAAAGACAGAAAACACTGCTATGTCTTTGTTTTGAACATTTTGCTAAGCTGCCTCTTCACTCATTGTCTGCAGAGGTTAGTCCTGCAACATCAGCTCTGGTATCTGCTGTCACCCAAAAAGCAGTCTCCGTGGGTTCTTGAAGAAGGTCTGGTGTTGCAGGAGAACTCCCTCCCTTCCAACAACTCCACAACCACCAACTCTGGGTCTTATCTGGCAGCCCTCACATTCCTGCTAAGCGCCTCAAGCAGGACACATTCCTAACTGGGTGCGGGAAGAATTCCTGGCATTCTTCAGCCTGCTGTCCTCCCAGGGACTGGTATAGAGGGAAAAAAACTTCATTTCTAGTGTTTGGAATTACTCTGAATTAAGTCCTGCTCTCCAAGCCTTGAGAAGGGGGAAATAAAGGGAGGAGGAAGGGGAGATTAAGACCCATTGAGATAAATCAGTTCAGTTCAGTTGCTCAGTCGTGTCCGACTCTTTGCCACCCCATGAATCGCAACATGCCAGGCCTCTCTGTCCATCACCAACTCCCAGAGTTGACTCAGACTCACGTCCATTGAGTCAGTGACGCCATCCAGCCATCTCATCCTCTGTCGTCCCCTTCTCCTCCTGCCCCCAATCCCTCCCAGCATCAGACTCTTTTCCAATGAGTCAACTCTTCGCATGAGGTGGCCAAAGTACTGGAGTTTCAGCTTCAGCATCATTCCCTCCAAAGAAATCCCAGGACTGATCTCCTTCAGAATGGACTGGTTGGATCTCCTTGCAGTCCAAGGGACTCTCAGGAGTCTTCTCCATCACAGTTCAAAAGCACCAATTCTTCGGCACTCAGCCTTCTTCACAGTGCAACTCTCACATCCATACATGACCACTGGAAAAACAATAGCCTTGACTAGACGGACCTTAGTCGGCAAAGTAATGTCTCTGCTTTTGAATATGCTACCTAGGTTGCTCATAACTTTTCTTCGAAGGAGTAAGTGTCTTTTAATTTTATGGCTACAGTCACCATCTGCAGTGATTTTGGAGCCCCAAAAAATAGTCTGACACTGTTTCCACTGTTTCCCCATCTATTTCCCATGAAGTGATGGGACCGGATGCCATGATCTTCGTTTTCTGAATGTTGAGCTTTAAGCCAACTTTTTCACTCTTTCACTTTCGTCAAGAGGCCTTTTAGTTCCTCTTTACTTTCTGCCATAAGGGTGGTGTCATCTGCATATCTGAGGTTATTGATATTTCTCCCGGCAATCTTGATTCCAGCTTGTGTTTCTTCCAGTCCAGTGTTTCTCATGATGTACTCTGCATACAAGTTAAATAAGCAGGGAGACAATATACAGCCTTGATGGACTCCTTTTCCTATTTGGAACCAGTCTGTTGTTCCATGTCCAGTTCTAACTGTTGCTTCCAGACCTGCATACAGATTTCTCAAGATGCAGGTTAGGTAGTCTGGTATTCCCATCTCTTTCAGAATTTTCCACAGTTTGTTGTGATCCACACAGTCAAAGGCTTTGGCATAGTCAATAAAGCAGAAATAGATGTTTTTCTGGAACTCTCTTACTTTTTCCATGATCCAACGGATGTTGGCAATTTGATCTCTGGTCCCTCTGCCTTTTCTAAAACCAGCTTGAACATCAGGAAGTTCATGGTTCATGTATTGCTGAAGCCTGGCTTGGAGAATTTTGAGCATTACTTTACTAGCATGTAAGATAAGTGCAATTGTGTGGTAGTTTGAGCATTCTTTGGCATTGCCTTTCTTTGGGATTGGAATGAAAACGGACCTTTTCCAGTCATGTGGCCACTGCTGAGTTCCAAATTTGCTGGCATATTGAGTGCAGCACTGTCATAGAATCGTCTTTCAGGATTTGAAATAGCTCAATTGGAATTCCATCACCTCCACTAGCTTTGTTCGTAGTGATGCTTTCTAAGGCCCACTTGACTTCACATTCCAGGATGTCTGGCTCTAGGTGAGTGATCACACCATCGTGATTATCTGGGTCGTGAAGATCTTTTTTGTACAGTTCTTCTGTGTATTCTTGCCAAATACTTCTCCTCATAACCTGTTTCAGAATTGTGGAATCAGGAATTCGTACTCCTTCTCAATAGTCTCTTCCATCTATGAGGCCCTTGCCTTTGACAGGCTGTGTTGTTTGTCTTATACATCATGGCACCCTAATGTCAGTTATAGTTTATAAATAGAATAGTCTAGATGTTTGCATGCATATTACCTCTCTGCAACAATAACAGGTATTACTTTTATAAACACAGTCATACTTTATCATGCTTTATCACCTACATCATTCCATTTGATCTTCACAAGAAATCTATAAGGTTGATATTATTATTTCCATTTTTGCAGGGGAGAAATCTAAGCTGAGAAGTGAGGTAACTCACATGCTGTTAAATAATTGCCAAGAAAGAGGTGGCCTGTGCCCAGAACTTCTGACTCCCCTTCACCATTTTTCATGTTCAAGGCCCCCCATTATGCCATCATAGATACTGCAAGGGGGTAACTGGGAGTCTGCCCAGTTACTGGGTAAGATCTGATTCTCCTTCCCAGAGAGGGACTCCAGTAAGAGACTAGGGGTTTGGAGGTCCAGCCAGGGAGCACTGGGGAGCTGGCTAGGTCAGGATGTGCCTGTAGCAGCAAAGGATGAAACAGGAAATGTGATCCAACATCTTGAGAAGCTGAGTCAAAAATTCAAGTCAACCACCTATGCAGTGATGAGTTTTAAGGTATGGAGCATAGCCACCTGGTAGGCAGCAAGCATCCTCCTATGTCCCACATACTGATCCCAAAATACAAGTCTTTTCTTTGGATCTTACTAGCAACTGGCCCTTGATGCCCTAGATTTTGTGTGAGTGTGTGTGTGTGTGTGCCTGCATGTGCGCGTGTGTGTGTATGTCTGAAGGCTATTAATAACTGTTGAGTTGTTAAGAGTTAGTCATATTTGGTATTCATAAATAAAATTTTAGCACATTACTATAGTTTACTGAGGTGAATACTTACTATTCACCTGGTTGCCAGGCAACACTTGGCCATATTTGCAGAGCTCCCACTATCAAGGTTCAGGGACAGATTGTTGAAGTAGCCTCAGTTTTTAGGAAGATAGCTTTGTTATTAGTATCAGTGCTATATTGTTGCATCAGTACTTTTCAATGGTTAACTATTCCTTGTTTTTAATTATATGTTACCCTTCATTTATCTCCATCATTATCTGTTTGATATAGATTATTTGATTAACCCTTACAGTAAGATAGTGGTATCTCTAGAGGTTAACTCAATTTATGACCTGTAAGTTTTCTATAACAAAACATTAAAACAAATATGGATTGTAGTACACATGGGAACCATCCACACCAATGTAGGTAAAACAGGTATTCTCGTGATCTGCACACAATATACTTATACAGCAACAGTTCTTTGCTATCAGGGAATTCTTTAAGAAGCAGGAAAGACTGGAGTACATGGGTCTTAGAGCCTATTACCCCACCCACATGGGTCTCAATCAAAAAAGTCTGAGAACCACTGGGAAGAGAGGGATGAACTTGGGCTTCTTTTAATAGGATGGAAAGAAATACAGAAAAGAGAGTGAATATGTGAAGGAAGCCTGGGAGGCAGAAATTAGAGATTTCTGGTACTGAGGAAATGATGCCTGCAGTATCTTATCAGATGCCTGTGGCCTCGGGCATGGATGAGGAAGGAGTTATTCAAAGTGGTCATGTCCCAAGGGTGCCCTATAGGGCAGTCTGGTTCATGTATTGTGCCAAGGTGCCCTGCCAGGGCAGACAGTGACTGACACAGCTGTCCTTCACTGACTATGAACCCTAGTGCCAGGGAAGAGAAATCTTTTTGTAACTTGTCTGCCTTCACAGAATGCCCTTAGTAAATGATTTTAAAGTGCCCACATGCGGCATATCGGTATGACCAATAAGGGGTTAATATCCAAAATACGTAAACAACTCATACTGCCTAACACACACACACACACATACATAAAACAAGCAACCCAATTGAAAAATGGGCAGAAGATCTGAATAGACACTTTTCCAAACAAGAAATACAGATAACTAATAGCCAAATGAAAAGTGCTCAACATTGCTAGTCAACAGAGAAATACAAATCAAAACCACAATGAGCTAGTACCTCACACCAATACAATGGCTGTCATCAAAAAGACTATAGTAACCAGTGTTGGTGAGAATGTGGGAAAAGGGGTAACTTTGTACACTGTTGGTGGGAATATAAATTGGTGAAGCTGCTGTGGAAAACAGTATGGAGAGTTCTCAAAACGTTAAAACTAGAACTACCATATGACCCAGCAGTTCTATTCCTGTAGAGTTTGGTTATATATCCAAAAAAAGAAAACCCTAATTTGAAAAGATATGTGCACCCTAATGTTCCTGCAGCATTATTTGCAGTAGCCAAGATATGGAACCAACCTAAATATCCATCAATAGTTGATGGATAAAGAAGTATTCACAGTGGACTACTACTTATCTGTAAAAAAGAATGAAATTTTGCTGTTTGCAGCATGGGTGGACTTGAAGAGTTTTATGCTTAATGAAATAAATCAGACAGAGAAAGACAGACACTGTATGTTATCACTTATATGTAGTATCTAAAAAATAAAACTAGTGAATATAATAAAGCAAATGCAGACTCAGATGTAGAGAATAGGCTATAGTAGTGGTTACCACTGGGGAGAGAGGAGAGGGAGGGACAAGGTAGGGGTAGGGGATTAAGTGATATAAACTATGCATAAAATAAATAAGCTACAAGGATATATTGTGTAGCACAGGGAATAGTGCCAATATCCCTGGTGGCTCAGTGGTAAAGAATCCACCTGCAATGCAGGAGACGTGGGTTTGATCCCTGGGTTGGGACAATATCCTGGAGGAGGGCATGGCAACCCACACCAATATTCTTGCCAGGAAAATCTCATGGACAGAGGAGTCTGGTGGGCTACAGTCCATGGGGTTGCAAAAAGTCAGACATGACTGAAGTGATTGAGCACACACATACACATAAATGGAGCATAACCTTAAAAAATTGTGAATTATTGTTGTATACCCATAATTTATATAATATTACAAATCAACTATATCAATTAAAAATTAAAAAATAAAAGTCCCCACATGAGCAAATTATAGCCCTTGAGATACTCCAGGAAGTCGTGAGGTGTTGCTTTTTTCATGGATATATTGAAGGTAGCTACCTCCTGCTCCCAACCAGAGAAGATGAGTGATAGCCTAAGGATATTGAAATGATGTTGAAATAGTCTTGAAATTTAGAGACGAATCCAATAATGTGCTTTCATTTTGGCAAAGTCAGAATGTGGGAAGAAAAGAGCTTAGATACAAAATATAGTCTTTCTTCAATTTCTTGAAATGCCACCAAGAAAAACTACCATTACTGCAAAAAGGCCATCTAGAAGGAAGAACCTATGGAGAGACGTCTTCTTATTCTGAGAATTTTGGATTTGAATTCAGACAAGAGAAAATCATCTGGTTATTGTTAAGAATCCAAAGTTCCTTAAGTGAAGCAGGCCAAAATAGAGCTATCATCATCAAAAAGCAGTTCTAAATCTATCCTTGATGTAATTTTGTGAATACTTTATTACAAGATATTGTTATTGTTTAGTCACTAAGTCGTGTCCAACTCTTTACGACTTCTTGGATTATAGCCCTCAGGGCTCCCCTGTCCATGGGATTTACCAGGCAAGAATACTGGAGTGGGTTACCATTTCCTTCTCTAGGGGATCTTCCCCACCCAGGGATCAAACCCAATGTCTCCTACATTGGCAGATGGATTCTTTACTGCTGAGCCACCAGGAAAGCCCATTATAAGCTTTATACCATCATTAATCATTGTTAAGTGTCCCATTTGATAAAGTGATAACTGCCTTCAAGTAAACTTTTAGTAAAGCTTCTCTAGTGGCTCAGATGGTAAAGAATCTGCCTGCAATGTGGGAGACCCAGGTTTGATCCCTGGGTTGGGAAGATCCCCTGGAGAAGAAACTTTAGTAAATAGTACTATATAATTGAAGATACAGATATTGAAAGAAATTTCATTTGGCACCCAAAAAGTATTCATCTTGATTTTTTGCTTAGTAACTATTGAGAGAGATGAGTTGATGTTGTGCTATTTCACAAAGACATTTTACTGAGTTGACATACTCCTTTTAAGAATGCACATTCAAAAAAGGCAATAACAGTGTCAGTTGTTACCTTTATTTGATTTTCCCTGGGTGATCGAATGACTGCTGCTCCTGCTGCTGCTGCTAAGTCGCTTCAGTCGTGTCCAACTCTGTGCGACCCCAAAGACGGCAGCCCACCAGGCTCTGCCGTCCCTGGGATTCTCCAGGCAAGAACACTGGAGTGGGTTACCGTTTCCTTCTCCAATGCGTGAAAGTGAAAAGTGAAAGTGAAGTCGAATGACTATTTGGTATGAATAAAGCTGTTAGCCCATGTCTCTGGCACATCGATCATGATCCCGTGATCCCCTCTGTGGTTGGGCAATTTCTGTGTGGGAGTTGTCAAATTGTAGGAGATCCATTATTTTTTGTGTTTTTTTTAGTGCTTTATTAACTCACAAAAGCCCAAGCCATTGTATTACTAGAAGAGGAGGCAGAAACCAAATTGCTTTTAAAAATTAAAAAAACAAAACAAAACTGAAAAACAGAAAGAAAACATGGTCCCACCTGTAGTCAGTGGAATTTAAATTCCCAAGAGCTATGGTCAAGTTCTATAACTTGCTCTAAGTTATATTTTTTCTTAGTTCTTAACCTGAGTGTAAGGTCTAAAGACATCTAATACAGAAGCCTTAGAGGGTAAAGCCCTAATGGCAGAAGAATGCAGCTTTTCAAAGATCCAAATGAAGTAAAAAGGGAGAAATACAGTAAAAGCGATATTCACGCACATCTTTTTTTCTCCCTAAGACAGAGTATGGTTTATTATTTTGGTCCCTCTTTTAATTCGTAACCTAAGCTCAACATTAGAAAACAATAAAAATAGTAACTAGCTCTTTAGCATTCATAACTGCATTCATATGTGTAAGCGTATTTGAGCTCAAAAACAGCCATTATTACTAGACTTTTCAAAATACAGATAATGCTGAGCCTTAGAGAGGCTAAAAGACTCATTCAAGGTAGTTAGGCTAGTCAGGAACTTCCTAGACTCCATGCCCCATCTTCTGACCCCAAAGCATATGCTTTGCATTTTACCAACATAGTCTTAAAGCAAAGGGGGTCCCCTTTTTAATGGGCCCCCCACAACAGCTCAAACAAGTTTAATTGATCCCCAAATAATGGAAAATTGATAAAATCAATATCACACCTATCAGTCAATTCAGGAACCCAGAGTCCTCTTGTCTGGTTCTGCTGTTTTCACAACTGACATAAATATGGAAAAGCTTGACAGTACCATAACTTCCCTGAGAAAGCCAAGATAGTAACCTGAAATTAGGTCATGACGCTTTTCCTTATCCACTGTAAACTTTACATCACTGGTACCTATACCTAATGAATTTTGAGCAGTTGTCATGCCTTAGTTTAGTTACTCTAGCATTCACATTTTTCCTTTTAATTGTTTTTATTTTCCATCTCTTTTCTGTCTTCCTCCACCCCACCAAACCCCAATCAGCCCTCTTAACATCCTAGTCTCTTGTCCTAAGGTTCTAGAAGGTAGCTAGCACCCAAGCATGGGTCCTAGAAAATCTCATGCCTCTTCCCTATTGAAAATATTTAAAATTTTTTTCAAATTTCTCAAAAGCAATAAAAGACATAAGACAGAGAGTCTAAGTACAAAGTCTAAAAGTTGTATTGACATAAACATATTTAAAAAAAATAAAATGATAATGGCCACTAGGATACACAGGAATTTGAATCATTAAATTATGTAACAACTTGATTTCAAAGTTAAATCCCAAACCATCATCAACAAAGAGCATTGTGCCAAATGTCTAGAGGTCTGGAGCTAAAACCACAGCTTAGCAGAGTTCTGGACTATATTTTAATCTTGGCAAACCCCAAAAGCAAGAGGACACAGCAGGCTTCATCTGAGCATTTGTCAGGAACACACTGAAAATGTTAATCCACACACCCCCACTATGAAAATTACCCCCCTGCCCCTGCCCCCATCCAAATTCAGGTAAAGTCATTTGTGGAAATTTTCTTTCCAAATGTTGAGGGCTTTGTTCCTCTTTATCTTTGGTTTTTATCAACAAGGAAGAGTTTTAAAGGAAAACATTCTCCAGCCTTCTGTCTTCTTTATGAACCCTTTTGCTGGATTAAGGAGAGTTCATCAGATGGGAAAGGAAAGTTCTGTTCCTAGCTGGAGATGAACTCCTGTAAACACTGCCTAGAACAATGTACTGCCCAGGATAATGCAGAATTCCTCCTTTCTCACTGTTAGTGCTCCCTTGCTTCACTTACAGTCCTCACCCAGCTCCACACTCCCTCTTTCCTCAAGTTATTGAATCTAAAGAGAAATGAACTGCGTCCAAGGCAAGGGTGAAAGACAAGAGGGAAGCCTCACGGTCTCCCTGGAGAGTTCTTCAAATTAAGAATTTTGTTTTCCTTCTCCATCATTACTCACAATTATCTTATGACCTAAAATTCATCATGCTCTTTCTTGCAGTGTTTGGCAAATGAAAGCTCTGCTTCCTGTTAGCTTATTTGTGGGATGGGAATGGAGAAGAAGGGGAAGTGGGCACTTAAAAATTATTATTGCTTTGAACACTGCTGTGTGTTTGCTGATTTCAGAATGGGCTGTGCAAAACACAGGAGGAAGAGGAGTGAAGTACTGGAGTTTAATGAGAGATGGCTGGACTCTAGTAGTCAGAAGAGCTGGATTTTTCCCTGGGTGGCCGTTGACAGGTGAAAGGTGTTAAACTTGCACCCTTTCAGAGAGCTGATATGCAGTAGTGCTACTTAGGGAGGAGTGTGAGATTACTTGATGACAAAGGCTATGGAGAAAACAAAGCATTAGTCTGAAAGACAAGAGTCATGGGACTTGAGTCCTGTCTCTACCTCTAACCTGTGATTACCTAACCTCGGGGTGTCATTGCACCTCATCTGCAAAGTGGGGAGAATAGCACATTGCCCAACTTTCTTCCCAGAGTGATAGCAAATATCAAATACAGCAGTGTGTTAGTGTTAGTCACTCAGTCCTGTCTGACTCTTTGTGACCCCCATGGACTGTAGCCCACCAGGCTCTGCTGTCCATGGAATTCTGCAGGCAAGACTACTGGAGTGGGTTGCCATTCTCTTCTCCAGGTGATCTTCTTGACAGGAATTGAACCCTGCCTCACACATTGCACGCAGATTCTTTACCATCTGAGCTGCCAGGTATGAGAATATGAAGTACTTGAAAACCTGAATACATGTAAGATTATGTGACTGAAATGAACCAGTAGTCTAAGTAGCTGCTAAGGGTTCTTGGACAGCACAGTACTATGCTCTTGACAGTTTTGAAGTCTGACAAATTTATGTGCAGAAAATCTGGCTTCACTAGAAATGTTGACAGGCCATTTATAACCAGCCCTATTGTGCTTAAAAGAGTAGAACTATTATGGAGAAGTACATAAATTAGTAGTTCTACATAAATCTACAAAATACCTAGAAAGACATAAAATAGTGAAAACAATTGTTTATTTTTTCCTATTAGTTTTGTACCTGGGAGGAAATATCTAGTCTCTGAATGAACAGTAGTGCAATGTTAAGGAATCATAAGGGTTACTAGACTATTGCTGAAGCTGAAGCTCTAATACTTTGGCCACCTGATGCAAAGAGCTGACTCATTGGAAAAGACCCCAATTCTGGGAAAGATTGAAGGCAAAAGGAGAAGAGGGCAGCAGAGGATGAGATGGTTAGACAGGATCACCAATTCAATGGACATGAATTCAAACAAACTCCAGGAGATAGTGGAGACAGAGGAGCCTGGTGTGCTGCAGTCCATGGGGTGACAAAGAGTCAGACACAACTTGTGACTGAACAACAAAGAGGGCAGGAATTTAGGGGAGCATCTCAAATAATTTTGACCAGAATAAGAAAAATGTAGAGCACCTGGGTTTATTTATATCAGAGGAAAAAATGGAATGGGAAAAACACAAATGCTTCATAAAATATTGGAAGGATTATTTCAGAGATGATTAGATACTCTGTTCCAGAAGACAGATCACTGAGCAAAACATGAAGTTGTTTGTCTGAATGATCCATATGTTCCCTTAAATTCTGATGTTCCAAAGTTATAGGGACAGAATCTGTGGATCAGCACAAGAGAATGCTTTCCATAAAGGAGAACTCTCTTTCAGTGGCAGTAACACCCACTTCTGAAGATATTTTGATGTTTGGAAGGAGCCTGGGTTGCTGTTGACAAAGGATATGGAGGGCATACCTACATTCTGAGTAAAATCAAACTGCATGACAGCATGGCCTCTCCAATTCTAAGATATTTTGATTCTTCAGTAGGATGTGTTATCAGAAGAACTAAATTAATAGTCTGTATGTCCACTGTCAGTGGTGGGAGATGCTGTCTAGGTGGTGATTGTTGTCGTTCTCTTCTCCCTTGCTTGAAAGTTGCTAAGAAGAAGTTTTGCCAGTGCATTTGGATTAATAGCCTTATTTTCTACTTTATTGGGATTTTTTTTTCCAGATGTATCCATTGTGAATAGTTATTTCTATAGCAGCTACAAAACCAATGCAACATACAAGCTCACATGAAGGAAATCCTATACTCAGTCTGGAACAAGGATGTCACTGGATTCTGTTTTAGCAGCTAGCATGTTATAAACTGATTGACAAAGCCTAGAAATAAATCAAGATCATCCTGACATTTAGGAATTTGACTGACAGATGGTACCAGCACAGGCTCTTACATAGGTCATAGGCCTATAACGAGTGATGATGTTTTCTTACCTTCTAGACAGCTACACTGCCTGACTCTAGAACAAAACATTCTGGATTTGGAGAAACACTTTTCTTCTCAGCCAACTATAAATTCTACAAGTGGAAAAATAAACTTAGCAACTGCAGATTTCGCCAAACACCCTATGAACATTGAAGTAAAGTTCATCCCAACACAGTTAGGAGAGGCTAAACATGTCAATTTAATGGACAAGAACAAAAATAGCTATGTAGACTAAGCAGGAAGTAGAAGATAGAAGAAAGGTCAAATGAAACAATGGATATATTAGGATATTGTTGGTTGCAAATGCCATTGCAAAATGGCCTGAGCAAAGGGAGTTTGTTGGCTTACATAACTGAAAATTTCAGGCTTGGTTGACCCCAGAGATGAAGATGATGTCAAGACAACATTCCCACCCCACCCTACTTCCCTTGGTCTCACTCTCTCTCATCTTGGCTTTTTTCTCTGGAGAGTCCCTTCACCTAGTGGCTCCTAGAAACTCCAGGCTTATATACTTTAAGTCAAATAGAGACAGCACCTCTTTCCCAGTAGTTTCAGCACAAGTTTCTTTGGCTTGGCTTAGGATATGTGTACTTCCTTTCACTAATAGTAGGGACACAGAGGTGGGTAAATAAGGTCGGCATCTAAATTACAAAGACAGAAAGTGGGAAAACATGAGAAGGGGAGGAATGAATGTTGGGCAGGCAGAAATGACAGACACCCACTTGCCTAGAACAGCTTTACATGATGTGGTAACATCACACTAGGACACTACTGTGAGCTATAGACCCTAGAAACTGGAGGCCCAGAGTTTGCCATTTTATGAACAAAAGCTTCAGGCCCATCATGGATGATGAAGCAGTGTTAAGAACACCAAGTAGTTCTGGGGTTTTGATGCTCTTCAGTCCAAGAACAGATATCAGGCACACTAAGCGCAAGAAGACCTCATATGAAGATCTCAGAGTGGCCTTACCTTGCACAAGTGCACACACATTGGAAATTGCTATCTGCTAGTGTCATCTTAGGGAACAGAAAATCTGGGAGAGTGTGTGGCAGTGCGTAGCTATTCAGATGAAGAGTCAGTGGCCTTGGTGCTGTATCCCTGTCAGAGTTCAATCTGTATCATTGCCCTCAGGTGAGAGCCATTGCCAAGGATAGTCCTAGAGACTCATTTTGTGGCAATGGATAGAAAAGAGAGGGGACATAGTCAAAACCTGGGTTAAACTCCTTTCTGGGTGGAGGTAGGGGATGGACAAGCGGAATTACTCTTTGGTGAGGAAGAAAATGTGGTAGTAGAAAGTTGCTTCTGCTGCTTTTTTGAGGTGGGTGGATAGGTTTAGACAAATAAAGTTATTAGCAAGTTTAAAAAGTTATTAGCTATTATTAATAGCAAGTTAAAAATAGGTTCTTCAGTCAAAGAATGAAAAAGCCGCAGTGGGAGAAACAAGTGAAAGACTGGAGTTCCCTTTAAGAGCCTGAAATGAGCCACTCAGGTTTTGCAGTTTTTTAAAATTTTTATTTTGTATTGGGGTATAGCTGATTGACAATCTTGTGATAGTTTCAAATGAACAGCAAGGGACTCAGCCATGCATATGCATGTATCCATCTCCTCCCATCCAGGCTGCCACATAACACTGAGCAGAGTTCCATGTGCTATACAGTAGGTCCTTGTTGGTTATCCGCTTTAAATATAGCAGTATGCACATGTCCAGTCCAATGAGTTTTTAATTTATTTATTTATTTATCAGTTTTGGCTGTGCTGGGTCTTCGTTGCTGCAAGTAGGCTTTCTCCAGTTGTGGCGAGTGGGGGCTTTTCTCTGGTTGCATTGCCTGGGTTTCTCATTGCAATTGCTCTCATTGCAGAGCAGAGGCTCCAGGAGCATAGGCTTCAGTAGTTGTGGCATGTGGGCCCTGTACTTGTAGCACACAGGCTTAGTTGCCCCAAAGCATGTGGAATCTTCCTGGATCATGGATCAAAACCTTGTCCCCTGCACTGACAAGTGGATTCTTAACCACTGGACCACCAGGGAAGTCCAAACCATTGATTTGATTTTGAGCACATGGAGAAGGAAGTAGTTTCCCTTGGGCAGCCCCTTTTGCCCACTATTACCAAACTTTATCACAAATATATATGGATATGCCTTTTTAACAAGTATTTGTATTTTTTTAATAATACAGAAAACATAGTCCGTCAATGGCTAAAAAGAAAAATCCTGTTTCTGTCTTCCAGTCTCTCTTTTTCATGAAGTCCAGCAGAAAACGAAGGAAGGAGGGCATGGGAAAGGAGGGGAAGAGGGAAAGTGATAGGGAGAGAGATGAGAGGAGAGAGAAATTTTCCCTTTTTGTAAGGACACCAGTCATATTAGATTAGGGTCCACTCTAATGACCTCATCTAAACAACTTTGCAATAACCCTAATTCCAAATAAGGTCACATCCTGCGGTACTGGGGGTTAGGATTTTAACATACGGATTTGAAGGGGCAGGGACACAATTCAACCCATAACAGTCCATAATTCTTCTCAATATTCCGGAACTTATATTTTGCTCCAGGGTTCAAATTCTAGAGCTAAATATATGCTTAATACTATAATGGGAGGATGTCGGTGTATACTTCAGAATACCCTCTTTCCTATCACTGAGACCATTATGATAATTGAAGAGTAAAAGACCATATTCTTCTATCTTGAAAGATTTATATATCTTTTGAAGCAAAAAAATGGAGGAACATCAAAATTCCTTTTGTGTGTAAAGGGACTGATTCTTTGACTTTCCAGTGGGAACCTTTTATTAATTTACTTCTCAGTAGGGAAAGGAGAATACAGTACTTCTCTCTTCATTCCCACTGGGTGAAGGAGGGGCACAGGAAGAGGGTTGGTTAGTTCCTGATTCAGCCTTTGAGAGCAACTTGTCCTGTTGCTGATACAAACCAAGTGATCATATGTTTACTGCAAATGCCCACTTGCCCAGTATGAGTGAGGCTTTGTACTGAACAAAAGGAAGACAGCCCTACATTTAACCACAGCCAAGTCCTTCGTGGGACAGACAGGAATAACATACAGATTGCAACCCATAAATAATGCACCTCAGGTCATCTGCATTTTGCCTACTCTTTAGGACAGAGGCTACTATTCCTGGACAGTCTGCATTAACCCTGGATTCCTGACTCCAGAGCTGATTCTTGCAGAGAGTGGTGATTTCCTTCACCTCTTCCTCTCCCTACATTTTCAGTCCAGAGAAACATAAATAAACCAAGCATAAATAAGTGGGCAGTTTCTACCCTGATCACTGAAGCTCTAAAGATAGGGCACTGAACTCACTAAGTGATGAATACATGCCATATGGGCTAACGGCAAGTTCGGATGTAAATTGTCTCGGTCTTGCTCTCTGCATTGCAGATAAAAAGTCCCTTGTGTCATCTCTTTGTACTGAACTGTGTGTATCTGAAAACAGCTAAAATCACTGAGAAAAGTGGAACGTTTAATTTCCTCCAAAAAGGACTGGGTGTTATCACTGGCATTAATAATTAGTAGATATTTTAGAAACATTATTTGAGTGAGGTTGCACACAATTGGTTTTATTTGGAATCCCATATTTTAAGCAAATGTTTGACTCCTTTTGGCTAGCTGCCTTAATAGAGCAGTGCAGTATACAAGAGTTGGAGTCAAAAGATTCTCGTTTGGCTGACAATAATATTTGCCAAGCACTTACTGAGGGCCGACAACCATTCTAGGCACTTCATGTAAGTTATATCATTTACTCTTCACAATAACTGTAGAAAACAGGTATTCCTGGTATTCCTGCTTTTTATATAAGGAAACCATTTAAATAGTTCCTAGAAGAGCTGGGTTCAAATCCACATTGTCAACCACAAAGATGATACTCTTCCTGTTACTCAGTGTGACTTCTTCACTTCGAACTGTTTTGACCTAAGCAGACACAAGCCATTTCTTAGTCTCTTTTTCTTTATTCTTAAGAAGGGGGTTTGAATTAAATTTTCTCTAGGGTTTTCTCTAGTTCTAAACACTGACTTTCTGTGATTACTCCTTTTTCACTTTTCAAAATGTAAGTAAACCTTTTATTTAAATACTGCCTTTCTTCAAATCCTAAGACAATCCTCCTATTGACGGAGGGTGGGGGGAAATCTTTCTTAGCTCAGAAATAAGAATTAATAAAGTTCAGGAACTTTTTTGCCTCGGACCCATCTCTCTGTTGACCAGTGTGCAGTCTTTCAGTAGTGCAAAATGGACTTAGGTAATTCCAGTTGTATGAGCAGAGTTTCTGAGGTTCTCAGATGATGTATGGGTGAGTTGTGATGTATGGGGTTCCCCTCTGTGTAGAAGTATAGACTATTTAGGAGTTCTAAGTAAGCACTTATTATTTGCCTAATTTTCTGGTATTCTTACCTACATCTGATAAAATGTAACATGGCATAGTAATTTCTCATTGAACTTTTCTATTTGTTTTTTTTTTAATGGATTGATGTGCCAACCTAAATACAAGAGTCCAGCTATGTTCTCTGAGACTGTTTGTGAGCATTCCAATACAAAGAAAAAAAGAACTCCTTTAAAGATACTCCTCTAGGGCTCCAGAATTTGACAGAGACCAGCAATGGAATGATGAAGGAGACAAGAGTGAGAGCATCTTTATAAAATTTGGGGTTGAGGAGATTCAAGGAAAGATAGCAGGAGTGATTCGGCCTCAGAGTAGTCCCTGCTGAACTATCCACGTGCAGTGGACCTGATAGAGGACTTCTTTGTGGCAGTGGTGGTTTGATTGCTAAGTCATGTCTGACTCTTGCAACCCCATGGTCTGTAGCCCACCAGGTTCCTCTAGCTCAAGTAAGTATACAGACTGGCAGATGGAGCTATTCATAGAAAGGTAGCATTCTTTCTCATTGGAATGTTACCCTCACAAAAGTAATAAACTGACATGTCTAGTAGCGGACTTTTAAAAAATGAGTTACCTCTTTCAAGTGCTGATTTTTTTCTTGAGAGATAACTACTGAAGGAAGTAATTTATTATGGATGTATAGGTTGGATATTTCAGATAGCATATCTGGTCAACACTATCTCCTCCCTTACACTTTGTCAATTTAATCAACAAAGTTACTATATTCTCCCCTCAGAAGGGAAGGAAAGGAAAGAAATTAGCCTCTGTTGAATACTTTCCATGTGTCAGACAATTTCTTTTCTTTTCTTTTCACTTCACCTTTCCTCCCTTCATCATAAGAAACCACTTTTGAAATGGAAATAAAAATTGGATGGTTTTTATCCTCTTCTTAACAACCTGGACACTGCATTAATCCCACTTTTTGGTAGAGGAGTGATACAGGATGGGATCTAGTTTCAGAATGACTACCCTGGCTTTAATTCATGGAAGGACACTATTACGATTATTAAGAAGACTGTTTTCGCACAACCCTGTGTAAGGTTGTGTGCATTCCATTTCATCCATCCATACTCAAGAATCCCAGAATTATGTGTTTGAATCACTTAAAATCTGTTATTTTTAATTAGTCACTAAGCCAGAACAAATATTTAATAATTTGAAAAGAACTTTCAAGATTGTAGTCCTTTTTTATCAAAAAAGGAGCCTTAAATGCAATAAACTCATCTTACTGATTAAAACAGGAATTTCAAGGCCTTATCATGAGCGGTGGAAACAAGAAATAGCAACATAACCTCAATAGAGAAAAAGTCAAGTGTGACAGAAGTGAAAAACAAAAGTAGGCTGGTTCAGAATCTGTTCTTATATACTCATCTTCCTGAAACAAAAATCTCTGTTGATATTGAAAAAAAATTTTTTAATGATACAAATGAACTTATTTATAGAACAGAAATAGATGTATGGTTACCAGGGGGAAAGGGAGGGTAGGGATAAATTGGGAGATTGGGGTTGACTGATACATACTACTATATATAAAATCCATAACTAATAAGGACTTGCTGTAGAGAAAAGCAAACTCTACTCAATACTCTGTAATGACTATATGAGAAAAGAATGTAAAACACAACTTAGTGATGAAGAGTGATGACCATGTGTATTTGTTGTTGTTCAGTTGCTAAGTCATGTCCAACTCTTTGCGAGCCCATAGACTGCAGCATGCCAGGCTCCCCTGTCCTTCACTATCTCCTGGTTTTTGCTCAAACTCATACCCATTCAGTCAGAGATGCTATCTAACCATCTCTTCCTCTACTTACCCCTTCTCTTCATGCCCTCAATCTTTCCCAGCATCAGGGTCTTTTCCAAAGAGTTGCTTTTTGCATCAGGTGGCCAAACTTTTGGAGCTTCAGCTTCAGCATCAGTTCTTCTGGTGAATATTCAGGGTTGATTTCCCTTAAGATTGACTGGTTTGATCTCCACTGTCCAAGGGACTCTCAAGAGTCTTCTCCAGCACCACGATTTGCAAGCACCAATTCTTCAGTGCTCAGCCTACTTTATGGTTCAGTTCTCACATTCATACATGACTACTGGAAGAACCATAGCTTTGCCTATACAGACCTTTGTTGGCAAAGTGATGTTTCTGCTTTTTAATACATTGTCTAGGTTTGTCATAGCTTTCCTTCCAAGGAGCAAGTGTCTGAATTTCATGGTTGCAGTCACCATCTGCAGTGATTTTGGAGCCCAAGAAAATAAAATCTGTCACGGTTTTCACTTTTTCCCCATCTATTTGCCATGAAGTGATGGGACCAGATGCCATGATCTTAGTTTTTTGAATGTTGAGCTGTAAGCCAGGTTTTTCACTCTCCTTTTTCACCTTCATCAAGAGGCTCTTTAGTTCCTCTTTGATTTCTGCCATTATTATCTGCATATCTGAGCTTGTTGATACTTCTCCTGGCACTCTTGATTCCAGCTTGTGATCCACCCAGCTTGGCATTTTGCATGGTGTATTCTGCATGCTGCTGCTAAGTCGCTTCAGTCGTGTCCAACTCTGTGTGACCCCATAGACGGCGGCCCACCAGGTTCCTCTGTCCCTGGGATTCTCCAGGCAAGGATACTGGAGTGGGTTGCCATTTCCTTCTCCAATGCATCAAAGTGAAAAGTGAAAGCGAAGTTGCTCAGTCGTGTCTGACTCTTAGTGACCCCATGGACTGCAGCCCACCAGGCTCCTCCGCCCATGGGATTTTCCAGGCAAGAGTACTGGAGTGGGGTGCTATCATCTCCATAGAAGTTAAATAAACAGGGTGACAACATATGGCCTTGATGTACTCCTTTCCCAATTTTGAACCAGTCCATTGTTCCATGTCCAGTTCTAACTGTTGCTTCTTGACCCACATACAGGTTTCTCAGGAGACATGAAAGGTGGTCTGGTATTCCCGTCTCTAAGAATTTTCCACAGTTTGTTGTGATCTACACAGTCAAAGGCTTTAGTGTAGTCAATGAATTAGAAGCAGATGTTTTTCTGGAACTCTGTTGCTTTCTCTATTATCCAATGAATGTTGGTGATCTTTGGTTCCTCTGCCTTTTCAAATCCCAGCTTATACATCTGGAAGCTGTCTTTATGCTGAGTCATAAAGCAACTCTATGTTTGACACTTCAAGTAACTTCCAAACTGTTTTCCAAAGTTATCCCACTAGCAATGGACTTTAATTTGTTATTGTCTGTCTTTGATTTTAAGCCCTTTAGTGTTTAATTCAATATGGTTTTGATTTCTATATCCCTGATGGTAAATGACATTGAGCATTTTTCAAATGATTATTAGTAATTTATATATCATTTTTGGACAAATGTCTATTTTAATCCTTTACCAATTTAAAAATTGGGTTATTTGTCTATTGTTAAGTTGTATTAGTTCTTTATATATTCAGGATAGAAGCCCCTTATCCGATTGTGATTTGCAAATATTTTCTCCCATCTATTGGCTGATATACACTTTCTTGATGATGTCTTTGAAGTACAAAAGCTTTTAATTTTGCTAAAGCACCATCTATTTTTCTTTGTTGTTCATGCTTTTAGGATCACATCTATAAAACCATTACCAGAACTTCCCTGGTGATCCAATAAAATTCTGTGCTTCCACTCTAAGGGGTACAGGTTCAACTTCTGGTCAGGGAACTAAGATCCCACATGCTGTGTGGTATGGCCATAAAATATAATAATAATAAACCATTGCCAAATCCAAGGTCACAATATTTACTCTAATTTTCTGTTATAAGTTTCATACTTTTAGCTGTTAACATTTAGGTTGATGGTCCATTTTGTGTTAATTTTCGTATAAAGTTGTTTTCGTTCTCTTAATCTTCATAGTATATTCAAGTTATCGTGACTCACAGGTATCTCTGTCTAAAGAGGGTTCAAAAAACCTTAGCAATTCATACTGGAAGAGATTGAGCTTTTGGGGCTGGATTGCTATTGAAGTAAGTTAAAAGTAACATACTCTAGAAAGAGTAACACGTTCTAACAATGCTTTTATTTATAATTTATCATAAATAGTTTAAAGATGACAGAATTGACTTATGATTACTCTTTCCTTTAGAAATGGGTATAAACAATTGAGTTAGGAACAGATACATTTAGGAACAGTATCTTTCATGTTCTTAAAAGACACCATTCTGCCTTCATGTTCACTGTGGGAATTGTGACTATAAACTTTCAACTTTTGGTCAATCAGAAAATTAAAGGTAGATAAAAATAATAAAAAAGAATTAGCCTCATCTGGGAAAAAAATAGCCCCAACTTTCTTAAGACTGTAAAACCTAGATTATTGTTATGAGAAATTCTAAGTGCCTCTTTTTGATTTTGCACACATGTACCTGTTTGTTGGGCTTTCCTGGTGGCTCAGACGGTAAAGAATCTGCAACGAGAGACCCATTTGTTAAAGGCAGGCATTTCTGAGATCACAGAATTATAGCTGGAAAGGGTCTTAAGTGTTTATCTCTTCTAACCCTTACCTCTTGGTGACAAAGTATTAGCTTCCTATTTACATTTCCCAAAGTAAAAGTTTCCCATTTATCATTTTACAGATGAGGCAAATGAAGCAACTCTCTTCTCTGCTTCATTTCTTGGCTTCCTCCTTTTTCAGGTGGGCTTGCTTTAGTGGAGGTCACTGGCAGCAGAATACTTAGCGTTATAGCTACCAACTCAAGAGGAAATTGCTTCTCTTTCCTAGTCACTCTACTTCTACCAATTTCCCCAGAATTGTGTCTGCACAGTTTGACTTGGAGATGTATCTGTGCCTCTATCTCTATCCACTTTTCCTGTTCCATCCAGAGGTTATGTGAGCTCTGAGAATGACACAATTAATAAGTGATGGAGCTGCAACAGTTCTCTCAAGTTCAGCCTCATCCAATGCTCAGTGCACTTCACCATAACTGGCTCGATTCTCTCCAGACTACAAGAGAATAATGGATTTCTTGTATCTCTTTTAATTTTGTCTTAAGCTGTTACTTGAATATTTTGTAAGCTATTAATTAGTTATAGTTTACATTTTTATATTTTGTACAATTTTTCCCTCTGAAATAAGTTTAAATTTCTTGGGCTCTCCAACTGTGACTTACACAGTTATGTAAAATTTTCATACATTTTAGAAATGTGTGTAGTTTTTAAAAAAAATTTATTTATTTAATTTTGGCTGTGCTGGGTCTCCATTGCACATGGGCCTTCTCTAGTTGCAGTGAGCAGGGGTTGTTATGCATGGGCTTCCCATTGAGGTGGCTTCTCTTCTTGTGGAGCACAGGCTGTAGGGAGCATGGGCTTTAGTACTTGTGGTTCATGGGCTTATTACTCCACAGCATGTGGGATCTTCCTGGACCAGGAATTGAACCTGTGTCCTCTGTGTTGGCGGATACATTCCCAGCCACTGGGCCACCAGGGAAGTCCTACAGTGTTTTTTTTTTGTTTTTTAACAGCAACACTTTCTTGCCCATATTAGCGAAAGGGAAGTCACTCAGTTGTGTCTGACTCTTTGCAACCCTATGGACTGCAGACTACGAGGTTCCTCCATCCATGAGATTCTCCAGGCAAGAGTACTGGAGTGGGTTGCCGTTTCCATCTCCACTTGCTCATATTAGGCACTTGGTAAATATTTGCTTATTTGACCCACCTGACTTGACACTGAAGCAGAGAATAGAATCCTCTATACAGAATATGATGACAAGAAGGGAGTCAAATGTCAGCTCCAAATTAGAGGGTCATGGGGAAAATACCCAGCATGACCATGACATTCATGGTTCTAAATCTGAATAAAACAATTCAAGCCTGTAAAAAGTACCAGTAAAAACTATCCATTTTATGATATAAAATACAGAAGATATCAGTAGGAATAGAACATTTTGTGAAAGAATAGTCTTCACTCACTCCCAGACTGAAGTGTGTAGATAGGCAAAATAGATTCAGAATCAGGACACATTAGATGTACTAGGAATGGATTTTTTCTGGGGAGCATTTTTATTTTTATCAATTAGATATGATTTATAAACAGAAAGTATAGATGGCAGCTTTTATATAGTGAGAGAACATTTTAAAGAGTACATAATGATTTATACAGTACTTTCAATCTAAGACTACAGTTATGCAATTTTAATCCTTATTTTTATTGTAAAAATAAATCTGAAAACATTAAAGGAGAATTTAAGAAAATAGTATCACTCAATCTTTACATTCTAACATATATTTGTGTACTGAGTATTCTCTTATATATATCTATTTTTACATTTAAAAAGGTCATAGAATGCTTACAAGATAAATGCCAACTTTTATTTTACCCCTCAGAACATCTAGGAAGGTAGTTAAAATATTTCTGAATAAAGGGCAGTGAAAATAAGCTTTTATTATTTTATAAAGGAGTCAAAAGGGATATCAAATAGGATGGGTGTGTTTCTTAAAATATTATCAGTCTTAATAACATTTCATTCTTAAAAGTTTCATGGGAACACCAAGGAATGCATTGATCAAATTGTTTTGGCTAACATTTAACAGATTTCAGATAACCTCTCTCAGACAATGTAATTTCAATTTTGGTATGTGTTAATTTTGCATTTTTACAGTTACAATAGTGTTGTTTTATATTCATAATTTTTAAAAAATGGATCAATATCTCTAAAGTGGTTCAGTGAAGCATAAACAGAGTAAAACAGTAAGATAAATATTACTACAATTCAAGTGAATTAAAAACACAAATTGTAAACAGTATCTTTATAATTGCATAGTGCAAGGAGAGATTATAAACCTGTGTGAAGAGTGGCAAAGTCTATTTGCGATTTTTCACAAGCAACTGCAAAGAAATAAAGGTGTAAATTATAAATACAACAATAAATATCTGAAAACTGAATTTCATTGAGGGAGCAATCTGTTAATATTAGTCCCCAGTGCATTGGCTTTTATAACACTTTTCTTAATTAGTTTTTGTGTCATTGTTAAACAACACACAGTCACCTCTCATCAACTGAGATTTTCTAAGACAAACACTAGATAATAGTTTCTAACTCATGAGGAATGTGAGCCCCATAAAGGCAGGAATTTTGTCCCTTTTGTTGTGCTGCATCTCCAATACTTAGCTCAATTCTTTAAGCTTAGTAGTCATTCAATTATTAAAAACTTAGCTAGTAAATTAATAAATATTACTTATAACAAGTTAATAAATTACTTGTTAATAAATGAATGGATTTTTAGCTAAAAATATCATCAAAGGAAATCAAAATTACAAAATTATCACTCAAGTTGTATTCTTTTATACTTGTAGAAAAACTAGGTACAGGTTACATTGTTGCAAAATCAGCTGAAAATTATTAAGATTTTAATAAGAGAAAGCAGAATGAACTACTGGCAAAACTATTTGACCAAATATCATTCCTGGGCATTGTTAATATCCATACCACACAGTGTTGAAGGGCTTCCCAGGTGGAGCTAGTGGTAAAGAATTCGTCTGCCAGTGCAAGAGACATAACAGATAGAGGTTCGATCCCTGGGTCAGGAAGATCCCCTGGAGGAGGACATGGCAACCCACTCCAGTATTCTTGCCTGGAGAATCCCATGGACAGAAGAGCCTGGCAGGCTGCAGTCCACAGGGTCACACAGAGTTGGACCCAGCTAAAGCAACTTAGCATGCACATACAGTGTTGAAGGGCAGTTAATATCATGTAGCAGTGTAATGGTTTCACTTTCCAGCATGACACGTATGAAAACGTACTCAACAAGTTTCTCTGTTTATCACTAAGAACTGACTGTAGGATTTTAGTAATTATTATTTTGTCAGTTGTGAGGTTAGCTGGGGAAGAGGCATGCACAAGGTAGCTTTGTGAGTAGCTAGGAAGTGTGTTATTACAAGAATGAAAGAAGATGAGCAGTCAACAACAGTCCTCCTGCTTTTATTTGGAAAAAGTTCAAAGAAAGAGTGAATATTTAAAATGTGATCAAATAAATATACCTCTTTTTAGCATGGGTTGTGTAAAGAAAGATGCATATGTACAATACTCCGCTTTTCTACTGAAACATACTAGTTCACCAGGGAAAGGTGCTGACATAAGTTTTTGAAATAAGATATGGGACACCAGCAATGCCAGATAACTACTTCTCAACAAGTGCAGCTTAGCACTATATATATTCAGTATCTAAAATAGAACCAAATTTATCATTTCAGGACAAAATATCATGGTTTTTTAATGTTGAGGATATCAGGATTTCCTCAGAAGACTAATCTATGGCACAAAAGCAACTCTTGCTCAACAGTTAACTTTATTTCCTTGGAGAAAAATATCAATGATTCATTATTGGGACTATTTAAAAATAGCAACAAAAGTTGCAACAAAATATAAAGAAATAACCAGCAGCTCTCATGAAGTCATCTTTACTTAACAGGCTATGTTCTACTCTCTGGAAGCCCAGTCATTGGTTGATTTACTCTAAAAAGAGAGATCTGGGATGATATTGCAGCTCTCTCTGGCTTCCATGTTACTTCCCTTGTCCTGGAACTGTTCTCCATTTTGCCCTGCCTAGCAGATTGCCCAAACTATGCATGAGTTAATCCTACCCTCTGAGTGTTGGGTTTGTTTTCCAGCTCTACTCATCTGGGGCAAGTTTCTGCAACAGGGCTAGTTTCCCTTGGCTCATGTCCAGTGCGCTGGTAAGTGAGGTTCTGCCTGATTTCAGCTTTCAGTTTTGCACTGTTTGAGATGGAGATGCTTTGATTCAACACCACATGGTGGGTATTCAGTGCCCTCCAAGACTGTGAATTCCTACTGGTTTTTCTTTGCCTTTCCTGTCTAGCCTCATTATTTCAGAAGATGCTAATTATATTATCTTGTTCATACTAAATATAGTCATCCAGGAATTATTTAGAAGAAAACACTGGCATCATGCTATATCCGGTTACTTACAATTTATTCCAATTATTGAAAACACAGAAGAAAAAAAAAAGCAGCGTTCAGTCTACTCTTTATAAGTCATCAAAGGCTCTTAACAGTTAATGGGAAATGACCAACAAACCTTGGCCAAGAATCCCTACTGATTTTATAGGACGTAAATTTATTAAATTTAGCAAACATTTTCTCAGAAAGGGCTCAAGCCCCTAATTTCAACTCAGACTTTTTTTGCAATAATCCCAGTAATGGCTGACTTACTGGCAAAATGTAAATTCTCTCTGATAACTGCATTTATCTTGGCATATACACCATTTCTGTGCTGGGATTTTACCAACATTAAATTATCTTGAGTAATGTGAAAGATCAGATCTGCAAAGGTACTCTAGAGTCAAGAACTGATATTTAGTTGGTCCTCAGTAAGAGAGCTGGGCCAGTGGTTCATGGCTGTCATCCATTCTAGCTGATTGCTGTCTTTGTTGCTAACATTTTGAGTATCCACATTTTGAAGATTTCTAAGCCTTCTAATCATTCATATGTTGCTCTGTACAACAGAGGTGGCTCAGTGGTAAAGAGTCCTCCTGCAATGCAGGAGTAGCAGAATATGTGGATTTGATCCCTGAGCTGGGAAGATCCCCTCGAGGAGGACATGGCAACCCCTCCAGTATTCTTGCCTGGAGAATTCCCTAGACAGAAGAGCCTGGTGGGCTGCCATCCTTGGGGTTGCAAAGAGTCAGACACGACTGAAACAATTTAGCATGCATGCATGCATGCATAAACAGCAGGTGTCAGGCATACTGAATTACCAGTGGATGGTATCTGTAGACTTATTTCTGTCTCTATTTGAGTCTCAAGGCAGCCAAGGATGCTCCTGTGTCTCCTCCAACTAGGCCCAGGTTGGCCTTTCCTAGATATTGTGGAACTGGATAAAATTGGGCATTTAGAACATAATCAAGGTCCTAGAGTTTAGTGCCATCTCAGGTTCAATGTGCAAAGGTTCATTATGGCTAACTGTAAGGATTCATTCATGGGTAGTTGGAACAGAAACAATTTTATAAAAGAATATTCTGGTTTTAGTTGAAAGATGGTTTTCTGATGTAGCTTTCATGTCCACCAAAGAACTTGGGTCCTTTAATGACAGAGAAAAGAAGAGCTTCCTTTTAAGAAGATAAACATAGGTTTCTAAGCATTTTGTTAGAATTATTACTTTCAGTTGTATAGCAGGTACAGACCTCAAGTTTTATAAAATTCAGGTTTGCAAGAAATATAATTTCATTTTTCCATAACTCAAGCCAATTTCTAGTTCAAGCTCTGATTTCACAAGGGGTGGCAGATATTTAATCATAGTCAATTTGGCAGAGGTTGCATCTAAACTGAGGAGACTTCTATAAGATTAGCATGTCAGAGAAAGAGGATGAAACATTTGATCTCTGCTCCTCCTCTGCCATGCTGGCTCCCCTAAGATTTCCACTCTGTATCCTTCCTCAAAGGCAGCTGGCCCTACAGATTGCTGTTGGGTTGACCTTGGCCAATCAGCAAGCTTCCTTTAGGTCTGCTGCTTCTGCTGTCTCTGTACCCTTTTGAGTATCTGGGGCTCATCATGTTGGGCTTCCAGAACCTCCATGGTACTATGCAAGATTTCCCTGTCCACTATGGTAGCTACCAGTCACATGCAGCTATTGAAATCTAAATTAATTAAAACTCAATAAAACTTTAGCTCCTTAGTTAGGCTAGCCATCTTTCTGAGCCCTAGGGGTTTTCCTCAATAGTCCTAGTGGCTAGAAGCTACTGTATTGGACTCCCACGTATAGAAGATTTCATTCAGCACAAAAAATGCTATTGAATTGGTCTCGGCTGGACTGGACACACGACCCAGCCTTTTCTTATCTTAGGGTCTTGCCACCTCCCTGGGTTCTAACAAATAAAATGAATGGAAATTATCTCTCTTGGCTCTCAGTTCCTATAGATAGATTTTGCCAAAGGCTTCTGCCAGAATACAGTGAGAAGAGAGCAGTGAGTCCTGCTCTCTGGGACCCACCAGCATGTAGCCTCTCATTACTTTCCAGCCAACTTCTTAATCCCATTCCAGTCCAGGAAATCCATTTCTTATCTCTAGGCAAGGAAGTTACACTATTGTATATACCAGCACTGTCCAACAGGAAAATAAGGCAAGCCACATGTATTATTAAAATTTTTCCAGTAGCCACATTAAAAAAGTAATGAATGAAATTAATTTTTAATGTCTTTTTTATCCAATACATTAAAATATTATCATTTCAACAGGCAGTCAATAGAAAACTTTTAAATAAGATATATCCTCTTCATTTGTACATACTAAGTCTTTGAAATTGGTGTGTATTTTATACCCAAAGCACATCTCAATTTCAACTAGCCACATTTCAAATGTTCAGTAGTCACATATAGCTATAGGTTATCATATTGAACAGTATAGGTCTCTAACTGGATATATTTCATTACCCTCTAAAGGGCTTGGGTTCTGAAACTCAAAAAGAAGGAGAAATTCCTTTTTTTTTTTTACATTCTGTTATATCACTTTCCTGAAACAATAAGCAAAACCCAGTCTATTTGAGGGTGGATATGGGGCTTCCGGCTCAGACGGTAAAGAATCTGCCTGCAATGCGGGAGATTCGGGTTTGATCCCTGGGTTGGGAAGATCCTCCTGGAGAAAGTGTTAGGTAAAAGGCCAGGACACCAAAAGAGTGTCTAACAGGCTTTTTAATGGTGAAGCGCTCCGGGCGGGGCTCCCAGACCCCAAGGAGGCAGGTCGAGGAAGTCCGTGCCGGACTGTGTTCGGGGTGGTTTTTATACGTTCCTTGCGAGGGACGGTCAGGCTAGATGGACGGGGATTCGGATAGGTCGGCAGGCCGAGGCGTCCTGGCCTGACAGGTCCTTCTACGTGGCTGGGGTGGGGCGGCTTTAGCTGGTGAAGTGTGCTGTCATTGGTCCCCAGGATCTGGGAGCCTCCTTCCATTAGGGACGTCCCCCGCCCCGGCCGGAGGGAGAGGAGGGGCGGCCCATCATGGCCGTTGGGGTCTGGCCTTACAGAAAAGGAATGGCTACCCACTCTAGTATTCTTGCCTGGAGAATCCCATGGACAGGGGAGCCCGGCAGGCTACAGTCCATGGGATCACAACAGTTGGACACAACTGAGCAACTAACATTAACATGATGCTGAAGGTGTCTTTGGGTGGGGTATGGGAGGAGAAAGGCCATAGGATAAAAAGAATACTTGGAAAAACAACTACTACAAAAACTTCAGTTAATATTTCAAAAGTATTAGCCTGCCACAGTGAGCTTTCTAAGGATATAAATATTGCTGTAGGATTGTCAGAAGAAGTTTGTTATGGGCATGAAAGAAATAGTAATTGTATTAGCAGTTAAAAATGGCAGTAATATTGTTGTGTATTGTATAGCTGCTATGGTAACTGGAAAACACAATGCAAAAATCTGCAGTGCAGTGCTATTGTTGCAGGTAAATCTTATTACTATGACTAAGGCACAGATAAGTTCTATTAGTAGTTAAATCCTGCAATAATACCTCTGACAATTTTTTACTGCAAAAACTGTAAAACCCAAGGATAAGAATTTTATTACCAGAGATGATAATAATTCAAGCCTATGGTTGCACTTCATAGACTAGAATCTCCATTTAGGTGGTTAACTGGCAAAGCTGCTTCAATGAAAATAATTTCTATCATTTCAAAACTGTCATGGCACAGAGGACTTGAAATTTTGGGGTGGTATTTTCCATTTTTTATATTCTATTTTCACTGTAAGCTTGGTGATATTTAAAGGCAATATAGAAATTATTTTAAATGTTGAATCTTTTAAGTAAAACAGCTATAACATTTTGTAGTCAACACCTGGGTCAAATGGACAAGACAATTAAAGTTACTTATATCCACAGGTGTATTACATGCAGATTAAGCCTGGGATGGAAGGAGATGATAAATCAAGACCTGAGTTAACAGGGGTTTAGAAAGAGGCAGAAACAGTTTGGAAGGGGGGAGGGTCAGTAGGATGTACTTATTGGTACATACCGGTAGGTAGGAGAAATGGGAATCTTAAGAAAAGGGTAATTTCTAGAATGACAAAAGATCTCAGATGATATATGGCATGGAATGTGGTCATGGTGATTGGGGCTAAGTGAATTCTTAGTAATTACTGAAAAATTCTGAGTATACATAGGTTATTGGTGTTCCACTCTAGGTAATCACTGAGTTTAATGGAAGACAAATAATGTTGAAAGTAGTTTCTTTTGAGATTTGTTATTCCTTGAGGTAGCGATGTTTGGTAACAACTAAGTAGTGCCCAAGTTATTCTTGAAGGTCAATTTTTGATGTTTATTATGTATTATTTTAGACTCTGTTTGCTAACAAACACAATGATGTACATTATTAATTGCTACTTATTGACTGTCTACTGTATGTCAGGCACTTTACATACTTATCTTCCATCTTCCATTACATACTTATCTCAACATCCCAGAAAGGAAGCGTGATGATTTGTTTGACAGAATAAGAAACTGGGACTCAGAGAGGTGAAGTGATTTGTGTTAATTTCCTGCATGTATATTGAACATCTGTTTCTGAAAATTCTTTGAGAGCAGGGACTATACCTTTTATGTGTCATTAATAACATTTCATGTGATCAATACTCAGTTGGTATTCCCTATCAGCTAAGTGGATAGAAAGATCTTAAAATATTCTATATTTAAGGTTCTCCAATAAATTTAGTTAGCAGACAGGTTATTAAAAAAAAAGTCATGAGGGAAGAAGTAGCTACTCTGTGGGGTCTTCAGGAGCCTATGAACTTGAGCTTAGCAACGGGGCTAAGGTCTGTTTTTAATTCCTCCATTTCTAAACTTGGGCTCTTTTTAGCTACTTTTGCAGCTAGAATGAAAA
The DNA here is from genome assembly GCF_014754425.2 of Oryx dammah. Lineage (NCBI taxonomy): Eukaryota > Metazoa > Chordata > Mammalia > Artiodactyla > Bovidae > Oryx > Oryx dammah. The sequence goes on from NW_024070209.1 coordinate 60,343,487, forward strand.
AGAAGAGTTTATATCCAAGAGAAATACTTCCCCTAAAAAGAACTATCATTTAAGAAACTCTTTCTTAGTTTCTTGAAGTTTTCAACAAGTTGAGAAAGATTCCCTAGGGTCCTACACACTCCTCCTTTTTTAAAAAATAGTTTGTGTGTGCGCTTTTTTTTCTTCCGGATCAAACCTGTGACCCCTGCATTGGCAGCATGAAGTCTTAACCACTGGACCACCAAGCAAGTCCCCTCTTCCTTTTTAGGAAGGGAAAGAGTAGTAAAAGAAACCAGAATAACCACATGAGAAAGTCTGAGAATTTCTGAAGAATAATAATAAAAAATAGGATGCAAACCCCTCTTGATTATCATGTGGGTTGTTCCTGAAGGACACCACAGATTAAAATAGGTTATGACCATGTCTATAAATTAGCCATTAAAAAATCCATACACTTAGAGTCTGTTAATGATGCAGAATATATCACTGTATGAGATCATAATAGATGTAGGTTACAGTGATTTAGTAAGCCACTCAGGAAGGACACGAGAGAACTTTAAGATGTACACAAAATCAGAATCAATATAATTATTATGGTTATTATTATGGTTATTTCATATTTTAAAATTAAGACTATAGCAAAATAAGTAATATCTATGCCCTTTTCTGTAAAATGTACACTGTGTTCTTGTAGTATTATTAGATCACTTTCTTTATTGCAAATGGAAATGGAATTAGATACTGGATTCAAGCCTTCTATGTCTCCCAATCTATGCTGATTCTTCAGTCTCTCCTTTCTCTTGCCTCCCCATGGCTACAGATGAGCTCAGCTCTCTCACCCATCACTGCCCTCCTTCCTGACCTTAAAGAATCCTTCCCTAGATGGTAACACCTTTCAAGCTATTTTGTCCACACATCCTGCTCTCTATCCTTAGTAAGATTAAGAATGTGCTCTATTTCCAGGACTCATCTTGCTTGTTTTCTTTTCATATGTTAGTTTCCCTCTATTTTTCTCAATTGACTCATTGCTTGTAGGGTGCTGCTACTTCTCTGACCATTCCCTCCTGTCTCCTTCCCACTTTACTTCTTCCTCAAATGTTGAGATTCCTCCCAAAGTTCATTCTTTGTCTTCTTTCTCTAAACCAGAGGTCTGTGGACTACCTAAAATTGAAAGCAAATTTTTGTCTTAGGATAGGACCTATTTCTCCTCGGTAAAATATATATACCTTTCATCATCGTTCTCAAAAGGGTCCTTGGCTCCTTTTACAAGGTTAAATGCCTCTGCCCTCACACTCTTTTTAGGTTATTTCATCCTCTCCTTTGCCCATAACCACTCTTTTTATATGTTAACCCTCCGAAACTCATCTATAATTCCTAACAGAGGGAAAAAGATCGATAGCTAAGAGGATAAACTAGGATTCATATAAACGTTTAAGAATTATAACAAGAAGAAATCATACAGTGAACATTTTGTATCTCTGGTGGCTCAGAGAGTAAAGAGTCTCCCTGCAATGCGGGAGACCCGGCTTTGATCCCTGGGTCGGGAATATCCCCTGGAGAAGGAAATGGCAACCCACTCCAGTATTCTTGCCTAGAGAATCCCATGGAAGGAAGAGCCTGGCAGGCTACAGTCTACGGGGTCGCAAAGTCCGACACGACTGAGCTACTTCACTTTTGGTTATTGAATATGGTTCATTAAGGACCAGCAGATCGAATGTTCGGTAGGGGCTTGGCCAGGTCATTACAGTTGGTCAGAGGAAAAATCACGGGAGGTTAAACCAAGGCTGTGTGCGCAAACACCCTAGCAGCTAGTGGCAGAGAGGGCACATCCAACTCTAGGGTGGGGAGAGAAGAGAACAGGAGAGAGAACCACAGCAGCTCCACAGCTCACAGCTGCAGCGAAGCCAGTCCCGGGCTCTGCTCTGACTCCAGCTATAAACCCCGCCTAGCACCTTTGACCGACATCCACCTTCAGCAACCACCTTCCACATCACTATAAACACTCTTTACTCCTCCCACCTAGCTCTTCCCTCTTGAAGCCAATCAGAGGAATGGGAGGGATTGTCCGTAGAGGGTTCCACTTTTTTTTTTTTTTTTTTAAAGAAGGGTAGATTGTACGCCGCGTTCCGCCTGGCGGAAAAACACCTCCAGAACCAGGGGGTGGAGCTCTGTGATGGGCACCCTGCTCGACCAATGAGTGGCCCCTACCCCTCAAAGGCCCGGTCACCGAGGTGGGCAGGGCAAGCGCAGGGCCCAGCCAATGGCGGCGGTGCGGACGGAGGTTGAGCCGCCGTGGGTAGGGTTAGTGTGAGAGGTGCGGCGGGGGAGGTAATGATGATGGTGGCGGAGGAGAAAGGCGGGGGAGGGGGTGCTGGGCGCTGAGAGGCGGCTCTGGCAGGGTTTTGTAGGGTGGGGGACGGTCGCGGGGCTACTGCGTCCGGGAGGGGGCGGGCGTGAGGCGCGCTGTCCGCCTGAGGGGCTGCAGACCCCGGCTCCCGGGAGCGCCGCGGCTGGCTCGGCTGTTCCATGTGGCTCCAGCGGGGATGGAGGACTCGGTGGCGGCGGCGGCGGCTTCTGCTGCGGCGGCGACGGAGGAGCGGCGCTGAGGAGGGAACCGGGCCAGACTCAGCCCGACAGCGGGATTAGAGGTGTGAGGAGGGGGCGGGAGTGGACGTGCTGCGGGGCCGGGGCTCGGGTACCGGGCTGGGGTCTTCTGGCATCGCCTGGGTGACAGGGACTGCGGCCGAGCCACCGCCTGCCTCCGCTGGGGGCAGGGGTCTGGGCTGTGTGCGGCAGGAGAGGAGGCTCCGGCGGACTATTCCCTAAGGATGGGGGAGGGAGGCACCGCACCCCGCACCGTGCACTTGTCCCTTTGGTCACTGCTTCACGCCCAGGCAGGAGTTTCCATTTCCCTCCGGTTGGCAGCGAAGGTGAATGAGAGCCCAAGTGGCCTGGAGCCGGGACACTGCCCTCTCTCTCTCTTGAGATTTCCCTCCACTCCTCTTTTCCCATCCGTTTCTCCCTCCGACTCAGCAGCAGCATTCTTCCCCTCTCCTTAATTTGCTCCACGCACTTATTTTAGGACTCAGAGCTATTAATTATCACCTGAAAAATAAAGTTTATTTTAAAATACTCCACTCCTTCCTCTGACTGGCGGTGGACATTAAGCAGCATCTCTAGACTTTCCCGCTCTGCTCGCCCTTCTGTGATGCTAGGAGAAGGAGGTAGGGCCCCGGCTTTCGCCTCTCAGTTGTTGTTGATGCTGATTACCTGATGTGTTGCTCCACGTCTGTGGTGTGAGTTGTAATTTCCTCCTTGGTGTCTTGCATCCTTGACGTTACTGGCTTTTGAGGTTAGTCTTTTGTTTCATTGTTTGAAAAACATGCTGGAGAACTGGGGTTGTCTGTTGCAGTGTTATCTGACGTGGGTGGTTAGTCACTTCTGCTTCTCTTATATTTTTTCTCTTTGTTTTGCCTTTCAGTCCTCCAGAATACATATCATATAGCCTCCGAGGTGGAATGGTGATGTCTCCATGAGGGAACCTCCCCTTGCTCATCCTGTCATATGTGTCATGCTCTTCTTGACTGGGCCATTCGTCTAGGATGGGATTTACCCTGTGAAACAGGGAGAAGACTTTATGGTCCCCAAACATCATTTCAAGTTGTAGTTGAGTTTTTTAAAGTACAGACATACATGCAAAGCTCCTTTGCTTTGGACCTTCTGCTTTGTTAAAGCTGCTGTGTTGCTAACCCAGAACTGCTCCACTGTTTTGACTGATCATCATGGCTTCAGTTTGGAAGAGACTACAGCGTGTAGGAAAACACGCATCCAAGTTCCAGTTTGTGGCCTCCTACCAGGAACTGATGGTTGAATGTACCAAGAAATGGTAAGAGCGCCTGGGTGTAGAGTTTGCGGTGCTGTGGCCTAAACTCTGCTGCTTCTGACAGCAGATTTACCTTTCTGCAGTGCACAAGTGTGTAAAAGCTGGGCGGGGTGCAGATGACGCTCACAAGTACTATGGTGTGCACTGTTGCTGCTGGTACCATTCCTGTGGGTTTTAATTACTGCACTTCAGTGTGGCTCAGAGGACTGTTACTATGAGAGCACACTAAGTACAGCAGACTTGGTCTTGAGGTCTTGCATCATTAGTGTTAGGATAACTTTGATTTTTATAATTTTAAGGAGATGTAAAAATGGCTGTTGAAATATTGCAAACACATGCATATATTTTGATTAACACGCATGTCTATGTTTCAATAGAGTTTTAATACAGAAATCTATTCTTGTAGGGTGGTGCTGATCTGTTTTTTTTTTTTTTTTTTTTTTTTGCTTTTGCTTAAAATAAAGAATTTTTCATTATCTGATTAATGGAATGCCAGTCCACACAACCTTAGAAATTCTTTTGTTATATGCTTAGTCAGGCAACTGTATTTTATTTTAATTGCCTAATGAGATACATTTCTTGGCCAGACTTAAGGAAGCAATTAGTAGTGCTGGTCTATGATTTTCTGCTTTCACTTGAGCAAAGTAAACTTAGGGCATTCTTTTCACTGCCCTGAATGATAAGCAAGAAGAATTCTTATTGGGCTTCCCTTGTAGCTCAGCTGGTAAAGAATCTGCCTACAATGCAGGAGACCTGGGTTCGATCCCTGGGTCAGGAAGATCCCCTCTAGAAGGAAATGGCAACCCACTCCAGTATTCTTGCCTGGAGAATCCCATGGACAGAGAAGCCTGGCAGGCTACAGTCCATGGAGTCACAAAAAAGTCAGACATGACATAGCGACTAAATTACTACTATTCTTATTAGAGGAAAAAAGTTAATCTTAAGAAAATGGTACTTTGGGTTTTGGTTTATTGTGGTGATTAAGTGGTATTACTGCAAAAATAAGTCCATTTCATTGTTCACACAGACTGTAATCTCATGTCTGTATTAAGCTCTCTTTTTATAAGATGAAAAACAACTTGCTCTACACTAGAACTCTTAAAGCATATCTGAATATTTATTTGGAAACTAGTTTCCAAATGCTTTTCTCTTAAACTTGTTAGAATGTTATGTGCAACTCAGGAAGTGCATGTACTGATTACCTACTTTATAGGTAGGTAGCTTTAGAGTTGAATATGAAATAATCCCCACCCTCAAGGACATTGCCCTCTAGGGCAATGACAGGTCATGTAAATGAAGTCTCAGTGATAGGTGCAATAATATAATGTAGGGATAGATGTAGGGATCTTAATCTATCTCCATCCCCTAACAGATATTCTTGGGGACAGGTTATTTACTCCTCTTGAGATAATTGTCATATTGAGAAAGGTAATAATGCTATCACTTCACAGAAAGGATTATTGTGAAGATTAAATGAATTAAGACATGTAAAATGCTTGGAACAATGTCAGGCACATAGTAAATGCTCAACAAATGCCGTTTTTACTTACAAAGTTAGCAGAGAAGGAAATAACTCTTTAAGGGTTCATGCATTGGAGAAGGAAATGGCAATCCACTCCAGTGTTCTTGCCTGGAGAATCCCAGGGATGGGGGAGCCTGGTGGGCTGCCGTCTGTGGGGTCGCACAGAGTTGGACACGACTGAAGTGACTTAGCAGCAGCAGCAGCAGGGTATGGGATGGCTTTCTGGGAGCTGAGCTGAGTTTTGAAAGGTTCATGAAGCTAAACGGGAAGAAATGAAGGATATTCTAGATGAAGCAACTGCTTACGCAAAAGCATGGAGGTGTGTGGTATGCCGGAAGTGGCCTTAAAGTGGGAGGAGTGCAGTGGGCTGTGATGTTTTAGAGGCAGGCAGTGGTGAAGTGTTGTTACACATGCCTTGGACTTTATTCTGTGGGTGATGGAGAGGTACTAAAAGGTTTTGAGCAGAAGAGACTTTAGGTTTGAAGAAAAGTGAAAGTGTTAGTGACTCGGTCCTGTCCATCTCTTTGCGAACCAATGGAGTGTAGCCCGCCAGGCTCCTCTGTCCATGGAATTCTCCAGGCAAGAGTACTGGAATGGGTAGCCGGTCCCTTCTCCAGAGGATATTCCTAACCCAGGGGTCGAACCCAGGTCTCTGCGTTGCAGGTGGATTCTTTACCATCTGAGTCACCAGGGAATCCTGACTTTAGATTTTCATTCTGGAAAATCATTTGGATGACAGTGTGAGGTAAGGATCATAGTGGAAAGGGTAACTGGAGGCTGTGACAGTAGGGTAGCTATTGCAATAGGTAAGGTGAGAGAAGAGGCTTAGACTAAGGCAGTGGCAGAGAAAGTGGGGAGAATAGAGTTGAGGGACACTTAGGACACAAAATGGATAATACTTAATGGTCATTTCAGTATGGATCTGAAAAGGATGAGGACGAGGGAGAGGGAAAGGTCTGGGTTGACACCCAAGTTTCTGGCTTGGAGGACTAGTGTACTACTAACTCAACTAGGAAATACATGAGGAAGTTCCTGATTACAAGTTATTCTCAACTTGGTCTTATACTGGGGGCATCAACTGTAAGATGGTTAAATTTGAATCTCTTTTCTTAAGGGAAATAGAACATATCAGGTGATTCTTTATTCACAACATGAGTTTATTCCCCATAGTTTGTCTCATTCCTTGATTTTATTTTTCCTTGAGAAATATGTATGTTACTGTCACAAGGTAAAAGCCAAGAATGAAATTTAACTTGATTATTTATGAATAGATGGCTCAATTACTTTTAGGGTTGGACATTATGGTATACCTATTAAATTAGATCTTTATGATAAGGTCTGGCCTTAACACAAGAAACATTTGGATATTGTAAAATTTTTAGATGTGTAGTTCTAAATATGTTCTATTTTCCCCCATCTCATTTAAAAATACAGTTTAAGGTTAACAAGGTGACAGTGCCCAAAGAATAATATATTTGTTTGATGTACTGGAATTTTATGTATAAGTGGATCCTTAAATAGAGCTTTAAAATCTTTTCATTATATAAAAATTTGTTGTAATAAGTTTTAGTTAATATTCTTTTTGCTTTACTTTGCATAAGGTCCTTGTGATAAATACAGGTTAGGCCAAATTTCTATACTTAAATCCTGTAGCTCTCTTTTTTAATTTTTCATACTTCATTTTGCAAGAATTTTTCATGCCTCATGCTTGCAAGAATTTTTAAATTACTGAATATGTATGCTGAATTAGAATCTATTTAAAGGACATAAGAATAAAAATAGACGTACACATAGTAAGAACATACATTTTTTTCAGTTACATATACATTTTAGGTATTGTTTTGAGGGTATGGAAAAATAAAAGGAGAGGAAGGAAATTTATAGATGCCAATTGAGTAAAGGGAAAGACGCTTTGAAGATAAATTGCAGGTGTTGAGAGGATAAGAAAACAGATCTAATATACATTAGAGAAGAAGGAATAAACTATAAAAAGAACAGCCAGCATTCCCTTAGGATTGTGCCTTTGTAAGTAAACTATGTATACATGCGCCATACCTTTTAGAACTTTGCTACTCTAAGTGTTTTCTGAGAAACAGGAGAATTTGCAAAGCCTGGGAATGAATCTGTTAGAACTGCTGTCCCTCAGGCCCTGCCCTAGACTTACTGAATCAGGATCTGCATTTTAATGAGATCTATACTGTGGCTTCCCTGATACCTCAGTTGGTAAAGAATCTGCCTGCAATGCAGGAGACCCCGATTTGATTCTTGGATCGGGAAGATTCCCTGGAGAAGGAAAAGGCTACCCACTCCAGTATTCTTGGGCTTCTCTTGTGGTTCAGCTGGTAAAGAATCCACCTGCAATGTGAGAGATCTGGGTTTGATCCCTGGGTTTGGAAGATTCCCTGGAGAAGGAAAAGGCTACCCATTTCAGTATTCTGGCCTGGAGAATTCCATGGACTCTGTAGTTGCAAAGAGTCAGACATGATTGAGCAGCTTTCACTTTCTTTATACCATGCATATTAAGGTTTAAGAAACAGTATTTTAAAATACTGTTTTCAGCCTAAGTGCCCATTCATGACTTCAGGATAAAGTATACTGATTTCTGCATGAATTTGAAACTCAAGGGAATGAAGATGAAACTTCAGGATTCAAGAAGGGCATAGTGTGTTGATGGAAGAGGTTAATGGAAATCAGGATATGTTTTCCTAGGAAGAACATGTTATTTCTGTGATTAAGGAGAGGAGAAATGTTTTCCATGTTCTCTTGTTATGGCTGTAGGTTATGAACCTGGGCGTGATAGGTAACAGGATGAAGGTAGGGGTTTCAGGAAGCCATTTTTAAGATCTAGGCCATGAGCAAACTCGCGGCGTTTCACCCTTGATCGAAGGATGGACTCTGTTTAGGGGGTTTGGGGTTTCTGCCCTCTCACACTTTTTGTTGTTGCCGTCTCACAGTATTTTGCGTTTGCCCCACACGGTGTCTAACTTCGTTGCACTTGTTGTGACAGATGCACTGTTGCACTTTGTCGCCAGTGTCTAACATGATTCTTTCTTGATGTGGCTCTAGAAGTTATGTCAGGAACAAAAACCAGAAAGACTTTTATTCATCTGAGAGGATACTGTTAAGTCTTGTTCCCCATCACTCCATAGCCAGGTAGAGGCTCCAGTAAATTTGAAGATGTTGTTTATATTCCCCTTCTCTTATTGATGTCCCCAAGTCATTTAATTATTAATCTCACTTAACTGATGTAAGCTGTTGGCAAGTGGTGAGACTGGCCGCTGGAGATGACTCTGTGACAAAGAGACTAGCTGTCTTTCCTCTCTTGGTTTGTTTCTTCTCCTATTCTTTTTAAAAAATATCACCTGCAGGTCTTTAGATTCCTGAGAAAAGTCTTGTATGAGCTCTCAATGGCTATTCAGCTGTTTTAGGAAACTACTTGAAAGTTGGCAAGTTGTGGTTATGATCATTTATTTTACAGAACTCAGTTCCAATAGGAGCTCCCTAATACATGATGAGAACTATTATGAGCATAGGTTATATTTTCTGTGTATATCTCTATTGTCTACATATATGAACATATTTTATCTGTTTTTTATATTTCTTCTATGTGAGTTTTTAAAAAGTATTTAAAGTACCATAAACTTTTCCCCAAAAGGCATACATATATTGGTTTCTGGTTTTTCTGTCATCTAAGAATTCCTTTTTCTTATTTTTAAATATAGTTTCAATTATAATTTATTTTTAAAATAGGTGACACAATCACATGGTTCAGAATTCTAGAGGTACAAAAAGGGGTTTATATCCCTGAAAGTAACCCCTTATTTCCTCCATTATTCCACAAGTTTTTGCACAGCTGTGACCTCAGGATTTGAAAAGTGAAAAAGTAGCTTTTTCCAGAGCTTAACCGTGTGACGCTAGCCTGTTGGATAAAATATGAACTCCTTAATCTGATGTTCCAGGCCCTCTGTAACTGATCCCAAGTTAGTTTTCCAGTTGGACATTAGAATGCTACATGCACTGTGAATATTAACTTGAGTTTATAAAGGCCAAGTTATATTAATAAGTACTTATTCAAATCCACTTCTTTGGGTGACTTAAGCAAGCATTTCTCTGTTGCTTTAATGGAATGAATTAGAGGAACATCTGCCTTGATATAAAGAACATACTTTTGAAATACATTAAAAAATAATCATTGAAAACAAGCTTGGTGTGTTTTAACAGTATCTGGAAGGTCGGTGTGTCTGCAGCACAGTAGAACAAGGTGTAAAATGGTAACAGGTGAGGTTTGAGTAGGTAGGGGTTAGATCACATATGGTCTTGAGGTCATGGTAAGGCTTTTGGATTTTAAGTATGATAGGACGCCATTGGAGAGGTTTGAGCGGGAAAGTAATATTATTTACATTTTTAAAAGATTATTCTGGATACTTTGTGAAATGTGAAATATTCTGAGTAAAAATAGAAGCTAAGATGCTATTGTAGTAGTCCAAGGAGCAGAGGTTGTGGTGGAGGTGGTGAGAAATGACTGGATGTATGTTGGTAACACATACACATGCTCCTACCACACTTTATTGAGGTATAGCTTACACTTGTACATAAATAAGATGCATCCATTTAAAGTATATAATGCAGTAAGTTTTGACAACAGTATTAACCCATGTGACTAGAAAATAGATTTCTTGAAGGTGTAGTTGACAGGAGTTAATGATGGATTAGATATGTAAAGTGAGAGATCGCTAATGACTGGGGTTTTGGCCTGAGCAACTAGGTGAATGTAATACTAATTACAGGAATGGGGAACACCCAGGAGGAGAAAGTTTGTTGTGAAGGAGAAATCAAGAATTGGCTTTGCTTTCTTAAAGCTTGGGACATCCAGCTGGAGATATTAATTAGGCAGTTAATTTAAGAATCTTGAGCTCAGGGGAGAGAAGAGGTCAGAGTCTCATAGTTTACAGAGAATTTATAACTAAAGGGCTATAGGCAATTTTCTGTGGTGCTCAAAGAGATTAAGAGAACTGAGGTCTGAGCCTTGGGACATTTCAACATATAGAGGAGGGGAGGAAGAGGAAAAACCAGCAAAGGAGACTGAAAACAATCAGTAGTGAGGTAGGAGAGAAATTAGGAGTGTGTGCTTTCCAAGGAATGAAGTGCAAAATGTATCAGGAGAAGAGTGGTTCACCGTGTCAAATACTTTCGAGAGGTTGAGCAAGATTACCACTGGATTTGCAAGTTGGAAAGAGTTGATGACATTGAGGAGCGGTTTGGATCTTCCCTGGTAGCTCAGCTCCTGCAATGCAAGAGACCCCAGTTCGATTCCTGGGTCTAGAAGATCCACTAGAGAAGGGATAGGCTACCCACTCCAGTATTCTTGGGCTTCCCTGTGGTTCAGCTGGTAAAGAATCCACCTGCAATGTGTGAGACCTAGGTTTGATCCCTGGGTTGGGAAGATCCCCTGGAGAAGGGAAAGGCTACCTACTCCAGTATCCTGGCCTGGAGAATTCCATGGACTATCTAGTCTATGGGGTCTCAAAGAATCGGACACAACTGATCAACTTTCACTTCACTTTGGGTGGAATGATGAGGATGAAAGTATAATTAAATTGAGTTAGAGGAAAGGAGGTGGATACAGAGTCAGTATAGATAATTTTGTTGGAAAGTTTTGCTACAAAATGGAGAACTGGAGTACCTGGAGAGGGACAAGAGGTCACGGTGTACCTTTCACATGGAAGGTATTGCACCATGTTTTAATGCTGATGGAAATAGCTGGTAAAGAAGGAAAAAGTGATGATGTGCTGGGAGAGGAAGTAACTTCAGGAGAAAGAGAGAAAGGGAACAGGATCCAGCACACAAATGGAAAGGCTGAACTTAAGTAGTGTGTGTGTCAGTTGCTCAGTCGTGTCTGACTCTCTGCGACTCCATGGACTGTAGCCTGCCAGGTTCCTATGTCCATGGAATTCTCCAGGCAAGAATACTCGAGTGGGTTGCCATTTCCATCTCCAGGGGATCTTCTCGACCCAGGGATTGATCCAGGGTCTCCTGCATTGCAGGCAGATCCTTTACAGTCTGAGCTACAGAGAAGCCCTGAACTTAAGTAGAATCAGGGACAATTCATTGTTACAAGGAGGGAAGCAGAGTACACGGATGAGAAGCATTTAGGTTGGTAGATTTGGTGGGAGAGGATGTAGATGTTCTGTTGGCTTCTGTTTTCTTAGGGAAATAATATTAGGGGTCATCATCCAAGGGGGAGGTAACAGAAAGTTATTGAAGGATTAACAGGAGAGAAGGTCTGAAATTGTTAAAACAAGAATGAATTGAATAGGGAAATGTTGAAGGATTACTTGGTAGTGCTGAGGATGTTCTTAACATTGTGGTCATTAACTTAAAGTGAATGCACCAGCAAGTTTGCATATTTTAATTGAGTTATGTTATGTTCAGTACTTGGATGCAAGCATGGAATAGGCAGACTTGGATTTAACCAGGGATGGGTTGTGTCAGGAATATATAACAGAGGAAAAGAAGGGCAAGGAAATTGGGAGTGAATGCATGAGGAGTGGTTATAGTGATGAACCATGAAGTATAGGATAGAAGAGGAGGAAAATAAGGACATAAGAGATAGGCTGGTCAATAGAGAAGTGAAGAGGATAAAAACTGTGAGATGTTAAAAAGATTCAGTAGTTGTTGGGATTGGGATACCAGAGTGAATGAGCTGGAAAACTAGGAGGTAAGAGAGTGAGATGCTTGATTTTGGAGGATGTGGTTAACAGTAATGACAATATATGGGTGGTGGGCTCCTTTGCCTATTAGTTAAAAAAATAAGCACACAACTTAAGTGTGTTTTTAATTAATGTGCTTTGTATGTTAAATATGAGTGTACCTTAATTTCTCTTTCTTTCTTTAAAATAAATTTAAGTAAAATAGGTCATCTTCTTTTTGTATCAATACCTTGGGGGACTTTCATTCCTCTTTAAAGACTTGTAGCTGTTAGGGTGTGACCATAGTAGTTGATGGTTGAGATGGAATGGAGGAAAAGAGTTTTAGCAGTGAAGAGGGCAATTAGGGAATTTAGAGGCTAAGGGATAAATTATCTATGTGGCTCTTGAAATTGCTGAGACACTGAGAATAATTGGAAGAGAAATGGTTAAGACAGGGAGTCAAGTGCTGAAATCTTAGTGAATGAGGGGAGGGGTGGAGCAAAAAGTTTTACTTTTTGAAACTTTCTATGACAAGTTTATGTGAATTTTGAACCTTATTCTTTGAAACAAAAATAAGTCTTCTTTTCCACTTGATGACTTGTCAGAGGTATAATTTTGTTGTTGTTTAGTCACTAAGTTGTGTTTGACTCTTTTGAGACCCCATGGACTGTAGCCCCTCCAGGTTCCTTCGTCCACGGGATTCTCCAGGCTAGAATGCTGCAGTGGGTTGCTATTCCCTTCTCCAGGGGATCTTCTCGACCCAGGGATTAAAACCTGCTTCTCCTTCATTGGCAAGTGGATTCTTTACTACTGAGCAACCTGGGAAACCCAGATGTAATTCTAATAGAGAATAAGTTGAGTTGTTACTTTGTTAGTAATTTTATTTTAGTGTTTCATGGACTGATTTTTTTAAAAACTGAATTGTTATGTGTAGTATTTTATTGAGATTTTAAATGCTTATTTTATGTGAAGTTCAGTTGTACAAAACTCAGTTGTGATGGTTTAAGGAAAATAGTGGATTGTCTTTATGCCGTAGTTGGCTATTGTAGTGCTTATATCACAGTTGTCTTTACACGAGACTCAGTATGCCTCTTAAGTCATTGGCTACTTTGGCCTCATCCAAGTTGCCTCTTTGTAAATAAAGTTTTACTAGAATATGGCCATGTCCATTTGTTTATTATCTATGGCTGCTGTCATACTAAGTGGCAGAGTTGAGTAGTTGTTACATAGACTGATTCACTGCAGTTGGAAATGTTTATTATCTGGTCCTTTAAGAAAGCTTATTAACTTCTGCCCTAAATCTTTGGAGTTACTCCTAATCATTAGTTACAGCTAATGTTTGTGGAATTTAGAGTCTAGTACCTTTTCATTTTCTCTCTGCCCAACCTCCAAACTATTAATTTAATCTTACTGTATTCTTGACTGCATAAGCAATAGAGGATAGCCCATTGTGCCTGCTCTCCAGCCCTATGGAAGAAACTTTAGAATAGCTTTGAGGAGCATTCAGATCTGTGTATGGATAAAAAACATGTGTTTTCTGGCTGTGTGGCCTTGGACAAATTACTCAATCTCTTAGTAACTCATCTGTAACATGGTAATAGCATTGCTTCCAGCATAGAGTTGTTTTGATGATTAGAGATAATACTTGTAAAGTGGTTAGAACAGTGCCTGACATACAGTAAGCACTCAGTAAATGTTGCCTATTATCTTTATCCAATTATTTAAGCAATAAATGGTGAAAAGAACCATCTAGAGAAAACGAGTGGGGTAATCGAGAAGACTGAAAGTATGACTTGAAAATTTAAGAGTGTTTGAGGAAGATGAACTAGCACAGAAGCTAGAGTGACCTGAGGGGTGTAAACCAAGGAGCATGATAGCAGAAGCACTGTGTTGAAATGAACTGTGTTCTGATAATATTTGGCTTTTAGGGGAAAGGAACTACATATTTTTGCTCCTGGAGCAAAATGGGTTCATATAGTTTTATAACTTTTTTTTTTTTTTTTTTAATAATCACTTAAAGTAAGTGATTTTTGGCTAAAGAACATGGCTAAGGGAATTTAGTTCCTTCAGAATAGAATTAACTTGCCAGCGTATATGTGTGTGTGTGTGTGTGTGTGTGTCTGTCTGTCTGTCTGTCTGTCTGTCCATGATAGTGACTATTCGCAATATTTAGCATATATTTCTTTATGACAGTTTTCTTTAAATTTTTTTTCTTCTACCATCACTTTTGTAATGACCCCATGAAATAGATTGTGTCTTTTGGTAGTATGTTTTTAAAATGAATTTTAAGGAAAAAAAAATGAATTTTAAGGGATTATGTGAAGATGTTCTTATGATTTAGTTTAGTTTCACACTAGTTTTGTAATTGGATGCTCAGGGAACTTAAAATTAGGCATTTCTAGAAATGTGCTATTGGTGTATCAGTGTGTTCTAATTTTGTGGAAAATTTCAACAAAAGAGTCACTGAAGTAGTTCACTGCATGTTGTAAAAATAGTCCAGTGTGCTAAAGGAAAAAATGTACAAGCGTTTTTAACTGAATGTTCAGTAGAGATGTTCATATTCTCCTTATTTTTTTAAAGGAGTGGAACTGAGTTTGTGAAATGAGGACAGTAAAATTACTGCAGAATGCCATACATGTGTGTCTTATTTTTCACTTTTATAGTGATATTTTTAGGCAGCCTTGCTAATAGACACCTAAAAAATTTCTTTGGTTAGTTTGATCTATTAAAAAGTTTCCTGATGTTATTAATCCTGGTGGTGGTATTATTGAAATGCTTCTTAAAAAACACTTCTAAAAATTGGCTTTATTGCTTCAATAAAAACAACAAAAGATTGACTTTAATACAAGGAGTTTATCACTTAAAAGTTGATACTCTGACAATATCCAAAAGAGTTTGTTGACTAATTTAGGGTTATAGTTAGAACAGAGATAGTCTTAGAGGAGCAGAGAGTACATGTTACTAGGCACTTAGGAGGAGTTACCACTGGACACTGGACTTGGTTCTGAGTTTTCTGTCAGCTGTGGCAAAAAGGAAGCACATTGGCTCACTGAGTATTGCTTCTGGCTAAAGAAGATACTCAAAATCATTTGCAGAGACTTCTGTTTTTGTTGTTCAGTCACTACGTTGTATCCAACTCTTTGCAACCCCATGGAGTGCAGTACTCCAGGCTTCCTTGTCCTTCACTGTCTCCTGGAGTTTGCTCAAATTCATGCCCATTGAGTCGGTGATGCTGGCTAACCATCTCACCCTGTGCTGCTCTCTTCTCCTTTTGCCTCCAGTCTTTCCCAGCATTGGGGTCTTTTCCAGTGAGTTGGCTCTTTGTATCAGGTGGCCAAAATATTGGAGTTTCAGCTTCAGCATCAGCCCTTCCAGTGAATATTCAGGGTTGATTTCCTTTAGGATTGACTGGCTTAATCTCCTTGCAGTCCAAGGGACTCTCAAGAGTCTTCTCCAACACCACAGTTCAAAAGCATCAATTCTTCCTTCCTCAGCCTTTATGGTCCAGCTCTCATATCCATACATGTCTATGGAAAGAAATCATGGCTTTGACCATATAGACCTGGGTCAGCAAAATGTCGTCTCTGCTTTTTAATATGGTGTGTAGGTTTGTCCTAGCTTTCCTTCCAAGGAGCAAGTGTCTTAATTTCATGGCTGCAGTTACCATCTGCAGTGATTTTGGAGCCCCAAGAAAATCTACCACTGCTTCTAATTTTTCCCAGCTATTTGCCATGAAGTATGGGACCAGATGCCATAATCTTCCTTTTTTGTATGTTGAGATTCAAGCCAGCTTTTTCACTGTCCTCTTTCACCCTCATCAAGAAGCTGTTTAGTTCCCTTTCACTTTCTGCCCTTAGAGTGGTATCATCTGCATATCTGAGATTGTTGGTATTTCTCCCAGCAATCTTGATTCCAGCTTGTGGTTCATCCTGCCCAGAATTCTGCATGTAAGTTGAATAAACAGGGTGACAATATACAACTTTGACATACTCCTTTCCCAATTTTGAACCAGTCAGTTGTTCTATGTAAGGTTCTAACTGTTGCTTCTTGACCTGCATACAGGTTTCTCAGGAGACAGGTAAAGTGGTCTGGTATTCCCATCTCTTTAAGAATTTTCCATAGTCAATGGAAAATAGTCCATAGTTTCTCATAGTCAATGAAGCAGAAGTAGATTTTTTAAAAAAAGTTTCCTTGCTTTCTCTATGATCCAGTGAAGATGTTTCTTAGAACTTAAAGCAGAATTTTTATTATGAAAAAAAGGTATGACATGGAATTAAGTCTCAAACTACAATAGAAAGTCTCAGACTGTTAAATTGGATAATGTTTATAAGGATCCTTTATGAGAGAATATGGCTGAGCAGCCTTGTTTTCTGATCATCTAGTTTAAATCAAGGATGAACCTCAGAAAATTTAGAAGAAGGAATATTTAAGAGAAATAATCAGGTTCTACGCTGTACCGTTCCGAAGCTGCTACCCACTTGTGGCTACTTCCATCTAAATTTAAATTAAAAATTCAACTCCTCAGTCAGAGTAGCCACGTTTCAAGTGCTCACTGGCCACATGTGGCTAGGGGCTACTATATTGGATAGTGCAAATAAGGAAAATTT
Organism: Oryx dammah; assembly: GCF_014754425.2. Classification (NCBI taxonomy): domain Eukaryota; kingdom Metazoa; phylum Chordata; class Mammalia; order Artiodactyla; family Bovidae; genus Oryx; species Oryx dammah. The sequence continues at coordinate 60,360,167 of NW_024070209.1, forward strand.
CCATCATCAAAAAAAGTTTTGTTGGACAGGACTGTTTTAGCCATTTCCTTTCAAAACTGACTGATTTCAGAATTGCTGGAGCACTCTGCAAACACAGATTTCTGTGGTCTTCAGTTCAGTTCAGTCGCTCAGTCAGCTTGCCTGTCCATCACCAGCTCCTGGAGTTCACTCAAACTCATGTCCATCGAGTCGGTGATGTCATCCAGCCATCTCATCCTCTGTTGTCCCCTTTTCCTCCTGCCCCCAATCCCCCTCAGCATCAGAGTCTTTTCTAATGAGTCAACTCTTCGCATGAGGTGGCCAAAGTATTGGAGTTTCAGCTTTAGCATCAGTCCTTCCAATGAACACACAGGGCTGATCTCCTTTAGGATAGACTGGTTGGACCTCCTTGCAGTGCAAGGGACTTTCAAGAGTCTTCTCCAACACCACAGTTCAAAAGCATCAATTCTTCGGTGGTCAGCTTTCTTCGCAGTCCAACTCTCACATCCATACCATGACCACTGGTCTTGACAGTCCTCTAATTCTGTAGGTCTGGAAGAGTGCTGGCAAGTCTGTCATTTCAGAAGTTCCTCAATTGCCTAAGACCAACAAGTCAGGTTTTATGACTACCACATTTGATTTTTCCTCAGGTATTTGGCACATATTAGGTGGCAGTTCTTATTGATATTCCAGAAGTTACTAAGTTGAAATTTTGAATTCAACTTTTTTCCTTTGATTCAGCTGTTTTATAATATGTGCGTGTGTGTGTTAAAAATGAGAGCAATGTACTTTAGCTGTGCCACATATAAAGCTGTCAGATTAATATAAACATTTGAACAAGTTCATTGATTCATTTAAAAAAAAGACTGCATAGTTTGTTCTCCTTAGAAACAAGGACTGCTGGGGATAGCTAAAGGTAGGATTTATTTATTTATTTATTTGACTGTACTGGGTCTTTGGAGAAGGAAATGGCAACCCACTCCAGTATTCTAGCCTGGGAAATCCCATGGACAGAAGAGCCTGGTGGGCTCAGTCCATGGGGTCGCACAGAGGCGGACATGACTGAGCGACTAACACACACACACTCTGGGTCTTAGTTGTAGCATATAGGATCTCTAGTTGAGGCGTGTGGGATAGAAGCTTGGGCCCTCTGCATTGGGATCCTGCAGTCTTAGCCACTGGACCACCAGGGAAGTCCCAGAATGATTTTTTTTCTTCTGAAGAAAAGTTTTGATGCTTCTGAAGTACCCGAACTGTTATACTTGGAGGTGCCATACCTCGAGCTGCTGCCTTTTTCTTTTTTTCCCTTTGTAGTATTCCTTAATTCTCACTTGTTTTCCTCTTGCCACTGCCTTGGTAACATCCTTTATCATCTTTTACCAGGGTGCATGGTTCTCAAACTGTGCATTGAGGAGCCTTGAAAGCACAGCAGAGAACTCACAGGTATTGCCAAGAGATGCTTAAGAATGTTGAGGGAAATACAGCAGCATCTGTTGGAAACCATGCAAAGTACAAGCTTGAGGTAGTTCATTTTGAAAATTAGATTTATATATTCCTTTCAGTGTTACCATATTTTTACCAAGCTGAGTTTTTGAGTTTTGTTGTGACAAAAAGCAAGTACCATGAGAAAATTTATGTGAAACAGGAAGAAGGTCTTGTCCAACCTGATTCTAATGTTGTTTGCTGTGCTCAACACAAGTTGTTAGGACATGTATCCTTGTTAAGCTGTTTGGACCTGATTATTTAAGCAGAATGGTTAGGTATTTCTTTTGGCCTGTGAAAACATTACTGATACAGTAAGGACCTTGGAACCCCAGAAAACTTGGGAACCTCTAGTATAGGTAGATAGCCCTTAACTCTTGTGATAGCCCTTAACTCTTTCCTTGCCTCTTTTGGTCCTTTGTATTGTTGCCGTTGTTATCCTTCTCAAAGGAACCTTCTAGATTTCCCCTTTGTTTCTAGGATACTGTTAGTATGATAACTTTAATCTTTTAAATTTATCTTTATTCGGTTTTACTAGTCTTTTCCAGTTATTTCCCTTAAGCTTCTACAAGTTTGTTTACCAAATGCAAATAGTTTCCCTCAAATGTTATCTTCCATTCTTTGCTATTCCCCTCCAAAAATCATTAAATGCAAAGAGCAAGTAGTAATACACTCTTATCACAAACTAACTTAATTAAAATTGAGTTTATTCATGCAATAAGTGGGTTTAGAAATTGAGTTTAATGGTTCAGCTTTAATTTGAAGTGTACTCTAATTTGCAAAATAATCTTTAAAAAATTGGTTACTTCATTTTTACACTTTTTGTTGAAATTATTTTAGGTTTACAGAAGAGTTTCAAAGATAATATAGAGAGTTCTTGTGTACTTCTTATCTCAGATTCCTTTGAGTGAAAATAGGATAAATAAACTTACCATGGCCATTTATCAAAACCAAGAGATTAACATTAGCATAGTGCTCATAGGCCAAACTGCACTGATTTGGGCTTCACTGGTCTTTCCACTGATGGCCATTTTCTGTTTGAGGGCACAATCTAGGTTACCACATTGCATTTTGTTGCCACATCTCCCTAGTCTTCTCTAGTCTTTGACAGTCTACCAGTCTTTCCTCGATGATTTTGATGAGTCCTGCTGATTTTGTAGAATGTTTCTCAAGTTGAGTTTGATGTTTCTCTAATGATTAGACTGGGGCTATGGATTTGGGGAAGATGCAACCAAGGTGAAGTGCCCGCATCACATCATAGCAGAGAGCACGTGATAGACGTCAGCCTGGCTTATGACTGCTGATGTTCCCCTTGATGACTTGGTTAAGGTGGGGTCAGCCAGGTTTCTCCACTGTTCTTCCTGTCCCTCTCCATTCTCCATACTCAGTACTCCATACTCTCCATGCTGTGTTCACTAGCTACCAGTTGCGGAGTCCAATATATACATGGGCTGGAGAATTACGTTCTAGTTCTTGGAAGGAGGGGTGTCAAAAACTTTGAGGACATATGTTAAAATCACCCCAAAATTAATAAAGTTTAGAAGAGAGCTACTTTGAGGTTATGTTAATATCCTGTTTCTCTTTAAAATTTCAATCACTAATTTTCAGTTCATTAGTCAGTTTTGTCTGTGGTACTTATCCAGCGTTCTAATGATGATTTTCTATTTCCCTTATTCTTCTTTTATTATTTGGAGTTCTTTTGTAGAACAAAGTTGACCTTTTCTGTTGTTTATTCAGTTATGTATTTATATCAGTTTGGACTTGTAGATATTTAGAAAATAACCTTTTGATATTGTAACTGGCCCTGGTACTAACGTTCTGGTAGGGGGTATATTGTTGGAGCTTTTTTTGTTTGTTTTAAAGAAATCTTTATTTTTAAACAATTTCAGAGTAACAGTAAAGTTGCAAAAATAGTACAAAGAATTAATTCCTATATGCCTTTCACCCATATTCCCCAGATGGCAACATTTTATGTAGTGTTTTATCATTTTCTCTTGCTCTCTATGTCATTTTTTCCCCTTACACATTAACCTTGATAGCCCTTTACTTATAAGTGCTGAAGTGTGTGTTTCTTAAAAATGAGAATATTTTCTCGCCTAGCCAAGGTTCAGTTTACCAAATCAGGAAATTAAACATTGATAAAAATACTATTACTTAATTTATGGACCTAATTCAATTTTTTCCAATTATCTCCACAATTCTGTTACAGCGAAAGAAGAATTTTCAAGGTCTGTATATTACATTTAGTTGTCATATCTCTTTGCTCTCCTCTAATCTGATAGCATTCTTTAGTTTTTTGTTTTTAATGATCTTGATACTTTTGAAGATTTTGCTAAATTTGGTTTTGTCTGTTGTTTCCCATGATTAGGTTCAGACTATGAATATTTGGCAAGAGTACCAAAGTTATGCTGTGTACTCACTGCATCATATCATCATGTGATTGTGTGTATAAATATTCTGTTCTTTATCTAATTTTTAGTTTTAGCATTCAGTGTGGTTACATTTGGGGCTTCCTAGTGGTAAAAAACCGACCTGCAGGAGATGTAAGAGACTTGGGTTTGATCCCTGGATCAGGAAGATCGCCTGGAGGAGGGTATAGCAACCCACTCCAGTATTCTTGCCTGGAGAAGCCCATGGACAGAGGAACCTAGAGGACTGTGGTCCATAAGGTCAAAAAAGAGTCGGACACGACTGAAGCGACTTAGTGTGCATGCACACACATGATTATATTTTAGTTTGAGACACCAATAAGTTCTTCTGTTTTTATTTGTATTTCACTGTAGAAAATCCCTCTATCCTTACTAAAGTCATTAGCTGATTAATTAATGAGATTTTAAAAAATTTATTTATTTATTGGCTGTGATGGGTCTTCATTGCTGCACTCAGACTTTCTCTAGTTGTGATGATCAGGGGATTACTCTCTAGTTGTGGCGCAAGTGAAAGTGAAGTCACTCAGTTGTGTCCAACTCTTTGTGACCCCATGGACTGTAGCCTACCAGGCTCCTCCCTCCATGGGATTCTCCAGGCGAGAGTACTGGAGTGGGTTGCCATTTCCTTCTCCAGGGGATCTTCCCGACCCAGGGATCGAACCTGGGTCTCCTGCATTCCAGGCAGACGCTTTAACCTCTGAGCCACCAGGGTTATGGTGGCTTCTCTTGTTGTGAGGCACTGGCTCTAGGAACTCTGGCTTCAGTAGTTGCAGTACGTGAGCTCAGTAACTGTGACAAACAGGCTTAGTTGCTCTGAAGTATGTGATCTTCCCGGAAAAGGGATTGAATTGGTGTCACTTGCATTGCAAAGCGGATTCTTAACCATTGGACCATGAGAGAAGCCCCTAATTAATGAAAATTTTAAGTGGTTCCTCAAATAAGAACTTTTAAAAAGTCACATGATGTTGATTGGTCCCATTATTGGTGATGTTAACTTTGATCACTTGCTTAAAGAGTTGTCTGCCACGTTTCTCCATTATAAAGTTACTGTTTTTTCTTTGTAGGAAGATACTTTGAGACTGCATAAATATCCTATTCCTAATCAGACTTTTATCCACTTTATGTTTTTAATTCAAAACACAGGTGTATTTTTTCTATTTGCATCCCCACTTTAGAAAAGCTTCCCCCATTCTTACTGAATTGATTAATATATTAATTAAGGGAATTTAAATGTGTTTCCCCAAGTAAGAGCTGTTTTTAAAAGAGCATATCTCTCTCATCCCATCTATTCTTTTCCCACTCCCTTGTCCTTTTTCCCTTGTTCCACTCAGCCCCTGAATGTAGCTAGTTTCATTTTTCTGGCTTTCTTATTTTTAAAAACAGATTTTTTGAGAGATAATTCATATACTGTACAACTCACCCTTTTGAAGTGCTCAATTCAATGGTTTTAGTGTATTCCTAGAGTTGTAAAGCCATCATCACAATCTAATTTTAGAACCCTTTCATCACTTCCAAAAGAAATCCATACTCATTAGCAATCACTCCCTATTCCTCTGGAATTCATCCCCTCCCCTCTTCCTCTTACACCTGCTACTGCCCTATCCCTGCACTCGGCAACCATTACTCTACTTTCTGTTTCTCCTAATTTGCCTGCTCCAGACATTTATGTAAATAGAATCATACTTTATGGTCTTTCTTTCAGTTAACATAATGATTTCAGGATTCACCCATGTGTAGTGTGTATCAATACGTGACATTATTGAATCATATTCTATTGTATGAAAATACTGCATTTTATTTATTCTAAGTGGGCAGTGGGTTTTTACACTTTTTGGCTATTATTTGTAATGTTGATATGAACATTTTTGTCCTGGGTTTATGACTAGAAATGGAACTGGTAGATCATGTGGTAACTTTAACTGATGTTTTGCCATGATCTTTTCATGTATTTATTGGCTATTTACATATATATGTTTGGAAAAATGTGTATTCTGATCCTTTGCCCATTTTTAATTGGATTTTTTTTATCGTTTTAGCAGTGCAATGTAGGAGTATATATTTTAGATACTAGACACTTGTCAGATATGTAATTTGCAAATATTTTCTCTCATTCAGTGAGTAGTCTTCACTTTCTTTTTTTAAATTGTGGTATAGTTGATTTACAATATTATGTTAGTTTCAGGTGATATAACTGATTCAGTTACATATACACATATAGAGATATATTCTGCTTGGGATTGCATTGAACCTATAGATTAAGTAAGGAAGAACTGATAACTTGGCAATATTGCATCTTCTTATCTATGTACAAGGTATTTCTCCATTTATGTAGATTTTTGAAAATTTCTTAAGAGTTTTTTCCTTTTAAGCACTGTTTTTCTGGTTCCCACAACTTTTGCTAAGCTGTATTTTCATTTTCATTTGTTCAGCATTTTAAAATTTCTCTTGAGACTCCTTTGACCCATGTGTTGTTTAGAAGTTCATTATTTGATCTCCCAGTATTTCTAGCTATCTTGTTGATTTCTAATTCCATTCCATTGTGTAAGAGAGCATACTTTGTATAATTTAAATTTTAAAAACTTTGTTAAGATGTATTTTATGGCCCAGAATTTGTTCCATCTTGGTGAATGTTACATGTGAGCTTAAGGAGAATGTGTGTTTCTGCTCTCATTGGATGAAGTACTCTATAGATGGTACTCTTCAGTTCAACTATGTCCTTACTGGGTTTTAGGCCAGCTGGATCTTTTAATTCCTAAATGAGGGGTATGGAAGTCTTTAGCTACAATAGTAAATTCATCCAGTTCTCTTTACAATTCTATCAGTTTTTGTCTTATATATTTTGATGCTCTGCTGTTAGGCTCATATGAAGTAGGGACTGTTATGTCTTCTTAGAGAACTGACCCCTTTATCATTATGTAATGTCCATCTTTATCTCTTAATATTCCTTGCTGTAAAGTCTGCTTTGTCTGAAATTACTATAGCTACTCCAGCTTTTTTTGATTAGTATTGGTGGCATATCTTTTCCTTTCCTTCACTTTTAATCTGTGTGTGTTTTTATATTAAAAGTTGGTTTGTTTTAAACATTTATTTAGTAGACTGTAGTTTAGTTGTATCATTTTTTAATCCATTCTAAAAACGCTGTTTAATTAGTTTATTTAAACCATGTGAAGATGATTACTGATACAGTTGGATTAATATCTACCATATTTGTTACTGTTTTCTATTCTCTGCTCTATTCTTTGTTTCCATTTTGTCTTCCACTCTTATTCTGCCTCCGTTTGTTTGCTTCTTTTCCTTCTTCAGTTGTAACTGAACATTTTATATGATTCTACTATTTGTCCTCTCCAGTACTCTTCATTTCACTTATCTATAGGCTCTGATCACCTGGAATATCCCATGGATGGAGGAGCCTGGTGGGCTGCAGTCCATGAGGTCGCTGAGAGTCTTACACGACTGAGTGACTCCACCTTCACTTTTCACTTTCATGCATTGGAGAAGGAAATGGCAACCCACTCCAGTGTTCTTGCCTGGAGAATCCCAGGGATGGGGGAGCCTGGTGACTGCCATGTATGGGGTCGCACAGAGTCGGGCATGACTGAAGTGACTTAGCAGCAGCAGCAGCATATACATTTTATTTCTTTTTAAAAATGATTTTACTTACTTATTTATTTTTGGTTGCACTGGGTCTTTGTTGTTGCATGCAGGCTTTCTCTAGTGGCAAGCCGGGGCTACTCTTCATTGCTGTGCTCGGACTTCTCATTGAGGTGGCTTCTCTTGTTGCAGATCACAGGCTCTAGTGCTTGGGCTTCAGTCGATGTGGTTCATGGGCTTAGTTGCTCCGCATTGTGTGGAATCTACACAGATTCCACCGATCGAAAGTGTGTCCCTTGCATTGGCAGGCAGATTCTTATCCATTGCACCACCAGGAAAGTCTTCAGTTCTATTTAAAAAAAAAAACAATTTTTTTTAGTCATTGCCCTTGAGGATGCAGTATACATTTACAACTAATCCAGGTCCTCTTTCAAATAACACTACACTATTTCACTGATATTACAAGTATCTTTTAACAGAATATTTCTAGTTTCTCCCTCCTGTTCTTCTAATGTTGCTATCATTCATTTCACTTATCTGTAGGCTCTAATCATCAAATGCATCATTATTATTATTATTTTGAAAAAACTGTTCTATGCTAGATCAATTAAGAATTATTAATTAAGAAAAATGAAAAATTTTACTTTGCCTTCATTTTCTTTCTCTGGTGCTTTTCCTTTTTAATTTCTTAAAAATTTTTTTAATGGGAGGACAATTGCTTTACAATGTTGTGTTGGTTGCTGCTCTACAACAATTCTAATCAGCCATAATTATGTGTGAGTGTGTGTATATATATGTGTGTGTGTATATATCCTCTTCTCCTTTCTTTATGCAGATATGGGTTTCTGACTTTTGACTTATATAATTTTCCTTCTCTCTGAAGACTTTTTAACCATTTCTGTTCAAGAGATGTCTATAGGTGATGGATGCACTCGGCTTTTTTTAGTCTGAGAGTCTTTATTTCTCCTTCACTTTTAAAGGATAATTTGATTAGATACAGAATTCTAGGTTGTATTCCACCCCACCGTACACAAACACTCAGTACTCTACTTTATTCCACTCTCATACTTTATTCCACTCTCTTGCTTGCATGATTTCTGAAAAGAAGTTCAGTGTAATCCTTATCCTTCCTCTATAGAAAAGTGTTTTTTCCTCTGGCTTTCTTTAAAAACTTGTCTTTGATTATCTGCAGTGGAAATATGATATGCTTAAATGTAGACTTTGAAATATCATTTGGTTGGTATTCTCTGAGCTTCTGGATCTAGGGCTTGGTATCTACCATTAATTTTGTGAAAGTCTCTGTCATACTGTGTCAAATATTCCTTCTGTTTATTTCTTTTTTTCTTTTCCATTATACCCTTTGTAATTGACCCACAGTTCTTGGATATTCTGTTCTTTCTTGTGCTTTTTTTTTTTTCTATTTCCATTTTAGTTTTGGAATTCTCGACGGACATTTCTTCCAAGTTCACTGATTGTTCCCTTGGCTGTGTCCAATCTACTGATGAGCCTGTCAAAACCAGTCTTCATTTCTGTTATAGTATTTTGATGTCTAGTATTTCCTTTTGATTCTTAGAACTTCCATCTTTCTGCTTTATTACACATCTGTTGTTGCATGTTGCTGCTTTTTCCATTAGACACCTTAGCATATTCATTGTAATTGTTTTAAATTCCTGGTCTGATAATTCCAACATTTCTGCCCTGTCTGAGCCTGGTTCTACTGCTTGCTTTGTCTCTTCCAACTGTGCTTTTGGTGATTTAGCATGCTTTGTAATTTTATTGTTTAAAGCTGGGCATGATGTACTGAATGAATGGAACCGAGGCAAATAAGCCTTTAGTGTAAGGATTTATTTGGATAGGAGTGGGCTTCCCTAGTGGCTCAGATGATAAAGAATCTGCCTGCAATACAGAAAATATGAGTTCGATCCCTGGGTTGGGAAGATCCCCTGGAGAAGGGAATGGCTACCCACTCCAGTATTCTTGCCTGAAGAATTCCGTGGACAGACGAGCCTGGTAGGCTATAGTGCATGGGGCCATACAGAGGCGAACACAACTGAGTGACTTTCACTTCACTTTCACTTGAGGCTGTGTTTACTGTTTGTTGTAGCTAAAATTTCCTCTGTGTACCTTTTTTAAAAAATATTTTTTTGTCTTGGGATTTCCTAAATATTTAAACATTATGTATTATAGAAACACATAATGATGATTATCTTAATGATAATTTCTGTGTATCCAGCATTTACTGTGTACTAGCTTAGATAATATGATGTGTGTTTTGCCATTTAATCCTTACAGTGACTTTATGAGGAAAGGCACAGTTGTGTACTGTTCTCACTTTCTAGAGGAAGAAGTTTAGGCATAGGAAGATTAAGTAGTTTTCTCAACATATGCAGCTTATTAATAGGGCTTAGAATTGAGATTTAAATTTATAAATCTCAGACCCATAAAGCAGCCTGACTTTAGAGCCTGCTATGTTTGTGTGTAATGAGCTTACTGAAGTTTTCTGAGTTCTTAAATGAATTGGTTTGTCTTATTTTAATTTTACCAGGAAGTATTTGATAAATTTCAAGGACATAGTATTGGGCTTAATAGTTTATTATTGTTATTTTTTGGCTTTAACACAAGGCTTGCAGAATCTTAGCTCCTGCATAGTGGGTTGAACCCAGACCCCGGCAGTGAAAGTGCCAACTTCTAACCACTGAACTGCTAGGGAATTCCCAATAGCTTACTTTTAAGGGTTAATATTATGTCCTGTATTTCCAGTAGAGCAATAGAAGTTTACTATTAATAATAAGAGAAAATGGCGTATAGTTCATTTTGCAAAAAAGATAATTAAAAAAGTTCAAAATAATAATTAAAATACATTAATTCTACTAAATTAAGATTGATAAATAGATGCTCAATAGTTCAGTTCAGTCGCTCAGTTGTGTCCGACTCTTTGCAACCCCATGAATCACAGCACGCCAGGCCTCCCTGTCCATCACCAACTCCCGGAGTTTACCCGAACTCATGTCCTTTGAGTCGGTGATGCCATCCAGCCATCTCATCCTCTGTCGTCCCCTTTTCCTCCTGCCCCCAATCCCTCCGAGCATCAGGGTCTTTTCCAATGAGTCAGCTCTTTGCATGAGGTGGCCAAAGTGCTGGAATTTGAGCTTCAGCGTCAGTCCTTCCAATGAACACTCAGGACTGATCTCCTTTAGGATGGACTGGTTGGACCTCCGTGCAGTTCAAGGGATTCTCAAGAGTCTTCTCCAACACCACAGTTCAGAAGCATCAATTCTTCAGCGCTCAGCTTTCTTCACAGTCCAACTCTCACATCCATACATGACCACTGGAAAAACCATAACCTTGACTAGATTCTTGACTAGATTCTTAATAAGTTGTCTAGAAAATATGGATTTCTGTAAATCAAGGAAATCTGCTATTTTATTAATTTAGAATTATTTTTGAAATGATTTTTCTCATTTCAAGTTTATTAAATATATGTAACAGGCAAGAACAGTTATAATCATACGATTATATGCATGCACATTTAAGGAAATATTATTTGTACATCCTTCTTAAATACCATCTTTATCTTATTTTTTTCATATGTATAATTTCTTAGTTGTATAAAAAGACTTCCAGTTTTTATTTTGTATTTTTACCCCTTTCCCTCTTTTCTTCCAGTGTATATGAATGTTTATTTAATATCTATTGGTTATTTCAGATACTTTTTTTCTTGACAGACTTTAGAAAATGTATTAATTACTGTTTGGTAAAAGTGATTTTTATATAGTATTGTTTAAGATACTGTAATTTAACTTGTACTTTAAATTTTTTCCCTTGATGATAAATCTATGTTGAATGACTCAAATACTATTAATTGAGAATCTTCTATTTTTTTCTTAAAAAAAAAAATCTTCACTTTTTTCCTGAGAAATGTTTCTTGTCTCTTCTGCTTGGTTGGTTCACTTCGCTGTCCTATAAACATGCCTATTTATTCAAATTTCTTCTTGATTAAGTGTTTAATATTACTCTGCATCTCTGCCTAGTACCCTGTTCAATTCCTCCTTGAAGGATTAGCAGAATTCTTAAAGCCTTCCATAATTCTTACTGTTAATGATCTGCTTTTTGTTCCTCTGACCACTTTAAACCTTGATTGTCAATAATATTACTAAGAATAGTTTAAAAAAAATAGCTGAAAATACATGCTGATTAGGTACCAGACATTTTGCCAAGTGTTTTCCTTGAATGTTTCATTTAGTGGTCATATTAATTCTGCGAAGTCAGTATTGTTATCTTCAAATGACAGAGAAGGGTGACTTGGGCTTTGTGAGGTTAATATTTGCCCAAAGTCATATAGTTATTGGAGCCATGATTCAGGTTAGATCTATCTGATTGCAGAGTCTATACTCAACTACTTTGCTAGCATTTACATATTTAGTTTTTTGTTCTTTTTTTCCTCATTCTCATACTTAATTTTTGTTCTTACTGGATTGTAAAATCATTGAGAGTAAGACCTTCTAATATGAGACAAAAATACATGCTGATAAGTTTCTGAGTAGTACCAGATTATCTTATAGGATGTTCAGTAATGATTACGTATATATAAAATAATTTTGATGGTTTCTTTTAAAATTAGTTCATTTATTTGGCTACATTGGATCTGAGTTGCGGCATGAAGGATCTTTTTTGTCATGTGGGATCTTTTGTTGCAGCACATGGACTCTGTAGTTGTGGCATGCAGGCTTTGTTGCTCCACAGCATGTGGGACCTTAGTTTCCCAACCAGGGATTGAAACTGTGTCCCCTGCTTTGCAAGGAGGATTCTTAATCAGTGGATCACCAGGGAAGGCCCTAATTTTAATGCTTTCTAAATATATACAAAAATATTTTATGATAGTTATTTCTAAACTGAAACCATCCTGATGAGGTTCGGGTCTGCAGTGGACTGCTGTAGGGGAAGGGCTCTGGGTGCAGTAGACCGGGTATGGCATAAGCCCTCTTGGAGGAGATGGCCATGAACCCCACCATAGAGCCGTCAGAACTTACACAGGACTGGGCAAAAAGACTCTTGGAGGGCACAGACAGAACTTTGTGTGCACCAGGATCCAGGAGAAAGGAGCAGTGACCCCACAAGAGACTGACCCAGACTTGCCCAGGAGTGACTAGGAGTCTTCAGAGGAGGTGTGGGTTGGTGGTGGCCTGCTGAAGGGTTGGGGGCATTGAGTGTAGCAGTGTGTGCATGGGAGCCTTTGAAGGAAGTTGCCGTTATCTTCATTACCTCCACCATAGTCCTCAGGTCAAATAACAGGGAACAAATAACAGGGAACACAGGCCTGCCCTTCAACAGAAAATTTGATTAAAGATTTACTGAGCATGGCCCCACCCATCAGAACAAGACCCAGTTTCCCCCTCAGTCAGTCTCTCCCATTAGGAAACTACCATAAGCCTCTTATCCTTCTCCATCACAGGGCAGTCAGACTGAAAACCACAATCACAGAAAACTAACCAATCTGATCACATGGATCACAGCCTTGTCTAACTCAATGAGGGCCACCCAAGATGGACAGGTTGTGGTGGAGAGTTCTGACAAAATGAGGTCCACTGGAGAAGGGAATGGTAAACCACTTCAGTATTCTTGCTTTGGGAACCCCATGAACAGTATGAAAAGGCAAAAAGATAGGACACTGAAAGATGAACTCTTCAGGTCGGTAGGTGCTCAGTATGCTACTGGAGATCAGTGGAGAAATAATTCCAGAAAGAATGAAGAGACAGAGCCAAAGCAAAAACAACACCTGGTTGTGGATGTGACTGGTGATGAAGCAAGATCCAGTGCTGTAAAGAGCAATATTGCATAGGAACCAGGAATGTTAGGTCAGTGATCAAGGCAAATTGGAAGTGGTCAGACAGGAGATGGCAAAGAAGAAAAGGAAAGATATACCCATTTGAATGCAGAGTTCCAGAGAATAGAAAGGAGAGATAAGAAAGCCTGCCTCAGTGATCAGTGCAAAGAAATAGAGGAAAACAGTAGAATGGGAAAGACTAGAAATCTCTTCAAGGTAATTGGAGATACCAGGGGAACTTTTAATGCAAAAATGGGCACAATAAAGGACAGAAATGGTATGGACCTAACTGAAGCAGAAGATATTAAGAAGAGGTGGCAAGAATACCCAGAAGAACTATACAAAAAAGATCTTAATGACCCAGATAATCATGATGGTGTGATCACTTACCTAGAGCCAGACATCCTGGAATGAGAAGACAAGTGGTCCTTAGGAAGCATCACTATGAACAAAGCTAGTGGAGGTGATGGAATTCCAGTTGAGCAGTTTCAAATCCTAAAAGACGATGCTGTGAAAGTGCTACACTCAATATGCCAGCAAATTTGGAAAACTCAGCAGTGGCCACATGACTGGAAAAGGTCAGTTTTCATTCCAATCCCAAAGAAAGGCAATGCCAAAGAATGTTCAAACTACTGTACAATTGGATTCATCTCACACACTAGCAGGGTAATGCTCAATACATTACCAAGCCAGGCTTCAGCAATACATGAGCCATAAAATTCCAGATGTTCAAGCTGAATTTAGAAAAGACAGAAGAACCAGAGATTAAATTGCCAAC